>NC_091382.1:10527962-10610501 GCF_038502225.1 Cherax quadricarinatus
ATATGTCTCTTATGGATTTTGTTCAAGTTCTTAATTGCTGTTCTGAAATTTGCTAATTATGTATATGTTGCTGATGTTTTACGGTTTATATGTAATTCTGATATGTTTGGTGCTATGTTTACCCTCCAGATCTTCTTCACTCCCTGATATTCGTTGCTTCTCTCCGGCTACCCTCACCTCCTCCGGTTTGCGTAACCTTGCACTTATTCGGGTTGGCCTCTGTAGTCTGAAATGACAGAATGGGTGGGGTTTGAACCCATGGCAGGCGAGTCCTAAAATTCAGAGTTAATTGTTATTACGGTTTCGTGTGTCTGTAGTCTATTGATGTTTTACGAGCAGGTTTTTTCCCTCCATAACTTTACATCATCCGCAGTGATACAAATGAATCAATCCTCTCTGGCAGGTCGTCCCCTCAAGGAAGGTTCCTTGATGTTGGTGAGGGGCTCTTGATTTAGGGAATTGGATCTGTGCTCCAGTTCCCCGAATTAAGCCTGAATGCCTGTTTTTTTTTTTTTTTTTATTCGCCGGTATTCTCCCGGCCCGGGTCTTTTCCAAGTAGTGGTGACCCGGCCTTGGCTCCCTATCTGGGGAGTGTCTCGAGACTTAAGTCTCCCATGGGAGGAGGTACAAGTACCTCCTCATCTTTGGGACCAAGTGTCCCCAGGCCTAGCCACATTCCCCGCCCTCACGGGGCTCGTAGGGAGAAGCTAGGCCTCTGGTCTGCCATTTACCCCGCCTCAAAGGGGCTCGTGGGGATGGCAGTCTTATGAGCTGCAGATGGTAGCAAGCTCAGGCCTCCCTCAGCTCTGATGTCTCACCCTTTACTGTATCTCTGTTTTCCGTCAATCAGGTAGGACCGAGTCTTAGCGAACTCGACCACTCTGCATTTTAACCTTGCACATTCTCTAATTTCTGAACTAATCTCTTGTATGACACGATATTAAATGCTTTCTACAGTCCAAGAAGATATAATCCGCTCAACTCTTTCTTATTTTATCTCTATAACAGAACTCCAGTAAGTCGGTTATACATTTTCCACCCCTAAATCCATGCTGTTTTTCTGTAAAAAAAATCTTCCCAAAGGCCTTTGTATCCTTTCTTTATAATATACTTTAGAACATTTGACATTTTATGTCGGGAATCATATGGAATTATTGCTAGAATGTTAAAAATTACTGTAATATAAATATCAACGAACTTCCTGGTAGAAGTTACGACCTCTCAAAATTTCCCCATAGGACTTTAGAAGTGACGACGTCGCTAACGACCTCTCTCGATGACTCGCGGAATCGTAATAACATGATTGCAGACAAACCACGGAACGGGTGGGGTTTGAACCCCTTGCAAGTGAGTTCAAACTCCATAATTTCCGTTCTTTCTCCGTCGATAATGGTTACCATGGATCCAGCATTCCTTATCCAGATTTACATCTTAAGCTAAGACAGCGTCCTGATAACTCTGCGTATTTTTTCTAATAAGATTCTTGTGAATATTTTGCTAAGCTACTGAAAAACAAAAGAACAAAATACCATGAATGGAACAATACATAAATAAACCGCAAATAGGAGAGAGAAGCTCACAACGATGTTTCAGTCTGTCTTGGACCACTTACACAACTTTCCTACTATGAATGTTAGTCATGGTTGTGTCTCTAGATGCCTTCCTTTCTCCTTACATTGTCAAATGCTCCAAACTTCAGAACACTTGTGACTTGACCTGATCCTTTCTTCTCCTCTTTTCCCTACCTCTTCTCCTTTCCTATTTTTTCTTTTGTTTTCCTTTCTTCTGCCTGTGTGTGTTCTGTTCTTTAGTTCTTCCTCTCATTTTTGGTCTCACCCTTTGTGGGTCTTTGCTCTCCTGCAGTGCTCCTTTTTCTTGCCCTTAGACTGTACCTTCTGCTACTACTACTACGACTACCGCACCATTACTACTACTTTTGCTAATACCACTACTACTGCCTCCCTTCACTCCCCTTTCTCTTGTGCCGCTAAACCTTCTCCTTCTATTACCACCACTACTTTTTCTTCCTCTCTTGGTCTCGTCCCTCTCCCTCTCACCTATATATACTGGCTCCCTCACTCTTTTGTTTTAGTGTGACTTTGTAAATGGTCCAAGTCGGACCATAACGTCATAAACTTCCATGTGCGGGTTGTGTATTACTAACCTATTCTTTGTAAATTTTTCAGCATGCCAGCCACCTTTATCATTATAACTTGGTTCTTCATAGTTATATTTTGATCTTTTGTGACTCTGGAATTACTTTCATTCTATTTTTGCCTTTGATTCTATATCGTTTTAAAACTTTCAGTTTTCCTTTTTATTTTGCCTATTCGTTTGTGGCCCGGTGACCTGGTGGCTAAAGCTCCCGCTTCACACACGGAGGGCCCGGGTTCGATTCCCGGCGGGTGGAAACATTTCGACACGTTTCCTTACACCTGTTGTCCTGTTCACCTAGCAGCAAATAGGTACCTGGGTGTTAGTCGACTGGTGTGGGTCGCATCCTGGGGGACAAGATTAAGGACCCCAATGGAAATAAGTTAGACAGTCCTCGATGACGCACTGACTTTCTTGGGTTATCCTGGGTGGCTAACCCCCCGGGGTTAAAAATCCGAACGAAATCTTATCTTATCTTATCTTAACATTTTTGACTTCGATTTCCTCTCCCGTTGCACTTACCTAAGTTTCTTATTTCATCACAGTCCTTCATTTCCTTGTCTCTTCCTATTTGCGCAGTGATCGCTGGCACCTTGTAATTCTAGATAAATACGGAAATAACCCGCAAGTAGGAGACAAACTTATGACTACGTGTATTGTTCCAGCCACGGTATTGTGCCTTTTTATTCTTCTCCATAAATAGTCTCGATTATGTCATAATAATTCTGGGTAAAACTCAGGTGTAGTCTCGCTGGTTCACCTCCTCCCACTCTTCCGATTTCCTTCACATTTTGTCTCAGAAAAATTTTTCATTTCCGATTCCAAAAATTTCACTCTCCAGTCCAGCTTGTTGACCTTAATGTAAAGTACATCGCCTTCCTTGACACATACACAGCCTTCCTTGACACATACACCGCCTTCCTTGACACATACACCGCCTTCCTTGACACAAAATACACCGCCTTCCTTGACACAAAATACACCGCCTTCCTTGACACAAAATACACCGCCTTCCTTGACACAAAATACATCGCCTTCCTTGACACAAAATACACCGCCTTCCTTGACACAAAATACACCGCCTTCCTTGACACAAAATACACCGCCTTCCTTGACACAAAATACATCGCCTTCCTTGACACAAAATACACCGCCTTCCTTGACACAAAATACACCGCCTTCCTTGACACAAAATACATCGCCTTCCTTGACACAAAATACACCGCCTTCCTTGACACAAAATACACCGCCTTCCTTGACACAAAATACATCGCCTTCCTTGACACAAAATACACCGCCTTGACACAAAATACACCGCCTTCCTTGACACAAAATACATCGCCTTCCTTGACACAAAATACACCGCCTTCCTTGACACAAAATACATCGCCTTCCTTGACACAAAATACACCGCCTTCCTTGACACAAACTACACAGCCTTCCTTGACACAAAATACACCGCCTTCCTTGACACAAAATACATCGCCTTCCTTGACACAAAATACACAGCCTTCCTTGACACAAAATACACCGCCTTCCTTGACACAAAATACACCTCCTTCCTTGACACAAAATACACCGCCTTCCTTGACACAAAATACACCGCCTTCCTTGACACAAAATACACCGCCTTCCTTGACACAAAATACACCGCCTTCCTTGACACAAAATACATCGCCTTCCTTGACACAAAATACACCGCCTTCCTTGACACAAAATACACCGCCTTCCTTGACACAAAATACATCGCCTTCCTTGACACAAAATACACCGCCTTCCTTGACACAAAATACACCGCCTTCCTTGACACAAAATACACCGCCTTCCTTGACACAAAATACACCGCCTTCCTTGACACAAAATACACCGCCTTCCTTGACACAAAATACACCGCCTTCCTTGACACAAAATACACCGCCTTCCTTGACACAAAATACACCGCCTTCCTTGACACAAAATACACCTCCTTCCTTGACACAAAATACACCGCCTTCCTTGACACAAAATACACCGCCTTCCTTGACACAAAATACACAGCCTTCCTTGACACAAAATACACCTCCTTCCTTGACACAAAATACACAGCCTTCCTTGACACAAAATACACCTCCTTCCTTGACACAAAATACACCGCCTTCCTTGACACAAAATACACCTCCTTCCTTGACACAAAATACACCGCCTTCCTTGACACAAAATACACCGCCTTCCTTGACACAAAATACACCTCCTTCCTTGACACAAAATACACCTCCTTCCTTGACACAAAATACACCGCCTTCCTTGACACAAAATACACCGTCTTCCTTGACACAAAATACACCTCCTTCCTTGACACAAAATACACCTCCTTCCTTGACACAAAATACACCTCCTTCCTTGACACAAAATACACCGCCTTCCTTGACACAAAATACACCGCCTTCCTTGACACAAAATACACCTCCTTCCTTGACACAAAATACACCGCCTTCCTTGACACAAAATACACCTCCTTCCTTGACACAAAATACACCGTCTTCCTTGACACAAAATACACCGCCTTCCTTGACACAAAATACACCTCCTTCCTTGACACAAAATACACCTCCTTCCTTGACACAAAATACACCGCCTTCCTTGACACAAAATACACCGTCTTCCTTGACGTACACCGTCTTCCTTGACACAAAATACACCGACACAAAATACACCTCCTTCCTTGACACAAAATACACCGCCTTCCTTGACACAAAATACACCGCCTTCCTTGACACAAAATACACCTCCTTCCTTGACACAAAATACACCTCCTTCCTTGACACAAAATACACCTCCTTCCTTGACACAAAATACACCTCCTTCCTTGACACAAAATACACCGCCTTCCTTGACACAAAATACACCGACACAAAATACACCGTCTTACTAGACACAAAATACACCTCCTTCCTTGACACAAAATACACCGTCTTCCTTGACACAAAATACACCTCCTTCCTTGACACAAAATACACCGTCTTCCTTGACACAAAATACACCGTCTTCCTTGACACAAAATACACCGCCTTCCTTGACACAAAATACACCTCCTTCCTTGACAAAAAATACACCGTCTTCCTTGACACAAAATACACCGCCTTCCTTGACACAAAATACACCGTCTTCCTTGACACAAAATACACTGTCTTCCTTGACACAAAATACACCGTCTTCCTTGACACAAAATACACCGCCTTCCTTGACACAAAATACACCGCCTTCCTTGACACAAAATACACCTCCTTCCTTGACACAAAATACACAGCCTTCCTTGACACAAAATACACCTCCTTCCTTGACACAAAATACACCGCCTTCCTTGACACAAAATACACCGCCTTCCTTGACACAAAATACACCGCCTTCCTTGACACAAAATACACAGCCTTCCTTGACACAAAATACACCGCCTTGACACAAAATACACCGCCTTCCTTGACACAAAATACACCGCCTTCCTTGACACAAAATACACAGCCTTCCTTGACACAAAATACACAGCCTTCCTTGACACAAAATACACCTCCTTCCTTGACACAAAATACACCGCCTTCCTTGACACAAAATACACCGCCTTCCTTGACACAAAATACACCTCCTTCCTTGACACAAAATACACAGCCTTCCTTGACACAAAATACACCGCCTTCCTTGACACAAAATACACCTCCTTCCTTGACACAAAATACACTGCCTTCCTTGACACAAAATACACCTCCTTCCTTGACACAAAATACACCTCCTTCCTTGACATAAAATACACCGCCTTCCTTGACACAAAATACACCGCCTTCCTTGACACAAAATACACTGCCTTCCTTGACACAAAATACACCACCTTCCTTGACACAAAATACACCGCCTTCCTTGACACAAAATACACCGCCTTCCTTGACACAAAATACACCGCCTTCCTTGACACAAAATACACCGCCTTGATACAAAATACACCGCCTTCCTTGACACAAAATACACCGCCTTCCTTGACACAAAATACACCGCCTTCCTTGACACAAAATACACCGCCTTCCTTGACACAAAATACACCGCCTTCCTTGACACAAAATACACCGCCTACCTTGACACAAAATACACCTCCTTCCTTGACACAAAATACACCTCCTTCCTTGACACAAAATACACCGCCTTCCTTGACACAAAATACACCTCCTTCCTTGACACAAAATACACCTCCTTCCTTGACACAAAATACACCTCCTTCCTTGACACAAAATACACTGCCTTCCTTGACACAAAATACACCTCCTTCCTTGACACAAAATACACCGCCTTCCTTGACACAAAATACACCTCCTTCCTTGACACAAAATACACCGCCTTCCTTGACACAAAATACACCGCCTTCCTTGACACAAAATACACCGCCTTCCTTGACACAAAATACACCGCCTTCCTTGACACAAAATACACCTCCTTCCTTGACACAAAATACACCGCCTTCCTTGACACAAAATACACCGCCTTCCTTGACACAAAATACACCGCCTTCCTTGACACAAAATACACCGCCTTCCTTGACACAAAATACACCGCCTTCCTTGACACAAAATACACCGCCTTCCTTGACATAAAATACACCGCCTTCCTTGACACAAAATACACCGCCTTCCTTGACACAAAATACACCGCCTTCCTTGACACAAAATACACAGCCTTCCTTGACACAAAATACACCGCCTTGACACAAAATACACCGCCTTCCTTGACACAAAATACACCTCCTTCCTTGACACAAAATACACAGCCTTCCTTGACACAAAATACACCTCCTTCCTTGACACAAAATACACAGCATTCCTTGACACAAAATACACCTCCTTCCTTGACACAAAATACACCTCCTTCCTTGACACAAAATACACAGCCTTCCTTGACACAAAATACACCGCCTTCCTTGACACAAAATACACCTCCTTCCTTGACACAAAATACACCTTCTTCCTTGACACAAAATACACCGCCTTCCTTGACACAAAATACACAGCCTTCCTTGACACAAAATACACCTCCTTCCTTGACACAAAATACACCTCCTTCCTTGACACAAAATACACAGCCTTCCTTGACACAAAATACACCGCCTTCCTTGACACAAAATACACCTCCTTCCTTGACACAAAATACACCTCCTTCCTTGACACAAAATACACCTTCTTCCTTGACACAAAATACACCGCCTTCCTTGACACAAAATACACCGCCTTCCTTGACGCAAAATACACCTCCTTCCTTGACACAAAATACACCTTCTTCCTTGACACAAAATACACCGCCTTCCTTGACACAAAATACACCGCCTTCCTTGACACAAAATACACCGCCTTCCTTGACACAAAATACACCTCCTTCCTTGACACAAAATACACCGCCTTCCTTGACACAAAATACACCGCCTTCCTTGACACAAAATACACAGCTTTCCTTGACACAAAATACACCGCCTTCCTTGACACAAAATACACAGCTTTCCTTGACACAAAATACACCGCCTTCCTTGACACAAAATACACAGCTTTCCTTGACACAAAATACACAGTCTTCCTTGACACAAAATACACCGCCTTCCTTGACACAAAATACACAGCTTTCCTTGACACAAAATACACAGTCTTCCTTGACACAAAATACACCTTCTTCCTTGACACAAAATACACCTCCTTCCTTGACACAAAATACACCTCCTTCCTTGACACAAAATACACCTCCTTCCTTGACACCTACTCCAGCCACACTACTCCTCCAGGTAGTCACCCAAAAACATCTCGCACATCTTGGAGAGAACTTCAACATGTTTCGGAGTCCAGAGAAACCTGACATAGTTGTCACCTCTATCACTTCATATCTCCTGGTCCCTTTGCTGTTTCTATCACCCTTCACTTTTCGCCCCCATTAATCCCGTTCCTGCATTATCACGAACAGACTGGGATACGTGACTAAAGGTTTACAAAACCGACAAGTTATGCAATATTTTGATATCTTTATTCTGGAAATGCTTCACCACGCAGAGAAAGCGGAAGATGAGGAGTTTGAGGTAATCAGTCCCTCGGCCTGGAGTCGATGTGTTAGTCCATCAATCTTGACAGACTTGCACTATATTCGCTGTAGATATTCGCTGCAATTTTGTCAAGATTGATGGACTGAACACGTCGACTCCAGGCTGAGGGACTGATTACCTCAAACTCCTCATCTTACACTTTTCTATGCATTGGACTGAAGAAGCCACAGCGTGGCGAAACGTTTCCAGAGTAAGGATACCCCAATTTTGCACAAGAGTCTCATTCGACTAAGGCACTTTAAAACACCTCGATCACACACACACACACACACACACACACACACACACACACACTCACACACACCTACCTACCTACCTACCTTTTACACAACATGACAAGTTCATTCTTGCTGACGTTGTTCGAAAAGTACCTGCAGCATTACGGTCTCTCGCACTCTGTACACTGACACCTTCGACACTTCCTTACTGACTTTCTCAACGCCTCTCTTGCCTCTGTCTACTCTTCCACTCTAAGTCTGCTACGGCTTTCCTGTCGTCCGACTCTGTCCTCCCGAGCCCGACCTGTCTGGAACAGCTGAGGTTGAAACACACACGTAATGCCACACAAGGCCCGTGCTGCTGGGGGTTTATTTATACTATAACCCTTCCTATCCTCCCATTATTTTTCTCCTGTCTCCCACCGCCCACTCACCCCTCGTGGGTTCTTACCTGAGAATTAATCTAGTTTAGTCTTCATTTACCCACCAACCAATTTACCAGTTTCATCTAGTCTTCCCAGAGATGTGTTTTTTTTCTATAAAATCGTAATGCAAATTTAATCCAATTTCTTCTCAGTGTTGTATAGATTAATTAATTTTAGTTTACTTAATGCACATTGTAAGTCTGACTAACATGATCATGTAATATTATGTTACTGAGCCGCTAATATAACGTTTATAGTTTATCTGCTAAACGTGTTAGCATAGTCCTTATTTTAGGTTCGTTTAGTTTGCTTTAAAATGTTAATAACTTTTAATGAATAGACAGAGGAATGAGCGAGGACTCGAACCGTGGTCTGTGTGTGTTGCAAGCTTAACGCTATAACCGTTCACAACACAGAGTTTGCAATAGGATGTTTTTATAATTATATATATATATATATATATATATATATATATATATATATATATATATATATATATATATATATATATAGATATATATATATTATATATATATATATATATATATATATATATATATATATATATATATATATATATATATATATATATATATATATATATATATATATATATAAATCTGTAGTGGAGGGAAAGCGGGGTAGGGGTCGGCCTAGGAAAGGTTGGAGGGAGATGGGTAAATGAGGTTTTGTGTGCGAGGGGCTTGGACTTCTAGCAAGCATGCGTGAGCATATTTGATAGGAGTGAATGGAGACAAATGGTTTTTAATACTTGACTTGCTGTTGGAGTATGAGCAGGGTAACATTTATGAAGGGATTAACATTTATGCTAGGGATGGGGTTCACTTATCTAGGTGTGGGGTGGGAGCACTGGCAACTGCAGTGGAGGGAGCAGTTAGGACTTTAAACTAGGAATAGTTAGTGGTATGGGTTTTGGCAGGAAAACAGTGAAGTCCCAGTGTAGTAATATTACGAGTTCTAGGGGAACTAGTAATAATAAGAACGAGATAGATATTGAAAAGCCAGGGACCTTGGGTGATAAGGACAGTAATAGGTTTAGTAGAAAAATAGAAATGAGCAGGAAGGGTAAAGAGAAAGGAGAGTCTTTCAATGTTTATTATGCTAATTGCCGTAGTGCTAGGAATAAGATGGACGAGTTGAGATTAGTTGCTAGTGTAGGTAACATTGATGTATTTGCCTTAACTGAGACGTGGTTTAATTCAAAAAGTCGGGACATGCCTGCGGAATGTCATATTCAGGGTTTTAAATTGTTCCAAGAAGATAGAAGTATCGGGAAGGGGGGTGGGGTGGCATTGTATGTCCGAGATCGCTTGAACTGTTGCATAAAAACGGGTATTAAGTCTGAAGTAACACATACAGAGTCTGTTTGGATAGAATTTTCAGAGGGGCATGAAAAACTGATTTTAGGAGTGATATACCGTCCCCCAAACTTAGATAGGGACCAAGGGAGACTACTATGGGAGGAAATTGTTAAGGCCACAAGGCACGATAATGTAGTAATTCTAGGAGACTTTAACTTTAGTCATATTGATTGGAATTTCTTGACTGGGAATTTAGAATCATACGACTTCTTAGAAGTAGTTCAGGATTGTTTTTTGAAGCAGTTTGTGACAGAACCTACAAGGGGTAATAACCTGCTTGACTTAGTTCTGGCAAACAATGAATCCCTTGTTAATAATTTAGAAATTTCAGAGGAACTGGGTGCTAGCGACCACAAATCAATTACATTTAGCATTGAATGGAAGTATGATAGTAGCGATAACTCAGTAACAGTCCCAGATTTTCGCTTAGCAGATTACGATGGGCTTAGAGAACACTTATCATCTGTTGACTGGGGTAACGAAGAGAGCTATCAATATGACAGTTTTCTGAACACTATACATGCTGCTCAAAGAACGTTTATCCCATATAAAGAAATTAGATCAAATAGAAATGACCCAAAATGGATGAATAATAGGCTCAAATATCTACTAGGGCATAAGAAAGGAATTTATAGGCGTATCAAAAGAGGTGAGGGTCATCTTATGAATCAGTATATTGACATTAAGAGGGACATTAAAAAGGGGATAAGAAAAGCTAAAAGGGACTATGAAATTAAAGTTGCTAGGGATTCTAAAACTAACCCAAAAAGTTTTTTCCAGGTCTATAGAACAAAAGTTAGAGATAAGATAGGTCCCCTTAAAAATAACTATGGGCATCTTACTGACAAAGAGAATGAAATGTGCTCGATTTTAAATAATTATTTTCTCTCAGTTTTTACACAGGAAGACACTAACAATATTCCAGTAATTAATTTTTATAGTGGGCTAGAAGAAGATAAATTATGTAACATCACAGTCACTAGTGAAATGGTTGTGAAGCAGATAGACAGACTGAAGCAAAATAAGTCGCCGGGTCCTGATGAGGTTTTTTCAAGGGTTCTTAAGGAATGCAAAATGGAACTCTGTGAACCATTAACTAATATTTTTAATTTATCTCTTCAAACAGGTGTAGTGTCTGATATGTGGAAGATGGCTAATGTAATTCCTATTTTTAAAACAGGGGACAAGTCGTTACCGTCAAATTACCGCCCAATAAGCCTGACCTCAATTGTAGGCAAATTACTAGAGTCAATTATAGCTGAGATTATAAGAAGCCATCTCGATAAGCATAGCTTGATTAATGATACTCAGCATGGATTCACAAGAGGCCGGTCTTGTCTAACTAATTTATTAACTTTCTTCAGTAAAGCTTTTGAGGCTGTTGACCACGATAAAGAATTTGATATTATTTACTTAGATTTTAGTAAGGCTTTTGATAGAGTTCCGCACCATAGACTGTTAAAGAAAGTGGCAGCTCATGGCATTGGGGGAAAAGTGCTCTCGTGGATCGAGTCATGGCTCACTGACAGGAAGCAGAGAGTGTCCATAAATGGGGTTAAATCCGAGTGGGGATCTGTAACAAGTGGCGTTCCACAGGGATCAGTCTTGGGCCCGTTGTTGTTTATAATATATATCAATGATCTTGATGAGGGAATTACTAGTGATATGAGCAAATTCGCCGATGACACAAAGATAGGTAGGATAATTGATTCAAACGTAGATGTTATGGAACTTCAGGAGGATTTAAACAAACTCTATTCTTGGTCAGAAAAGTGGCAGATGCAGTTCAATGTAGATAAATGCAAGGTTCTGAAGCTTGGGAGTGCCCATAACCCTAGTACTTATAAGTTAAATGATGTAGAACTTAGCCATACAGATTGCGAAAAGGACTTGGGGGTTATGGTGAGCAGCAACCTTAAACCAAGACAGCAATGCCTAAGCGTACGTAATAAGGCAAATAGATTACTGGGATTTATATCAAGAAGTGTAAGCAACAGAAGTCCAGAGGTCATACTGCAGCTTTATACATCATTAGTAAGGCCTCACCTAGATTATGCAGCTCAATTCTGGTCTCCATATTACAGAATGGACATAAATTCGTTAGAAAACATTCAGCGTAGGATGACTAAATTAATACATAGCATTAGAAATCTTCCTTATGAAGAAAGATTGAAGACTCTTAAGTTACATTCACTTGTTAGACGAAGAATGAGGGGAGACCTGATCGAAGTGTATAAGTGGAAGATAGGTATTAATAAAGGGGATATTAACAAGGTCTTGAGGATATCTCTCCAAGAGAGAACCCGCAGTAATGGATTTAAATTAGATAAGTTTAGATTTAGAAAGGACATAGGAAAGTATTGGTTTGGAAATAGGGTAGTAGATGAGTGGAACAGTCTACCTAGTTGGGTTATTGAGGCTAGGACTTTGGGTAGTTTCAAATTTAGGTTGGATAAATACATGAGTGGGATGGGTTGGATTTGAGTGGGACTTTCACATCAGAGCTTATTTCTTGGGTGGCATTGAAAATTGGATTGGGCAAATGTTTTGTTAGTGGGATGAATTGTTAAGGACCTGCCTAGTATGGGCCAGCAGGCCTCCTGCAGTGTTCCTCCTTTCTTATGTTCTTATGGATTCAGGGAAACCGGCAGGCCGGACTTGAGTCCTGGAGATGGGAAGTACAGTGTCTGCACTCTGAAGGAGGGGTGTTAATGTTGCAGTTTTATAACTGTAGTGTAAAGCACCCTTCTGGCAAGACAGTGATGGAGTGAATGATGGTGAAAGTTTTTCTTTTTCGGGCCACCCTGCCTTGGTGGGAATCGGCCGGTGTGATTATATATATATATATATATATATATATATATATATATATATATATATATATATATATATATATATATATATATATATATATATATAAAGAAAGAAGGTACACTGCGGAAGGCCTACTGGCCCATGCGAGGCAAGTCCAATTCACTCACAGGCACAAGGTAGTGAAGTCCAACTCACACCCACCCACACCCACTCATGTATTTATCCCACCTATTTTTTAAAACTACACAACGTCTTAGCTCCAATGACTGTACTCGGGAGTTTGTTCCACTCATCCACAACTCTATTACCAAACCAGTGCTTTCCTATATCCTTCCTGAATCTGAATTTTTCCAACTTAAAACCATTGCTGCGAGTCCTGTCTATGTTACATATTTTTAGCACGCTATTTACATCTCTTTTATTCATTCCTGTTTTCCATTTATACACCTCAATCATGTCCCCCCTAATTCTACGCCTTTCTAGAGTGCAGGTTCAGGGCCTCAGTCTGTCCTCATAGGGAAGATTTCTGATACATGGGATCAACTTTGTCATCCTCCTCTGTACGTTTTCCAGAGCATTTATGTCCATTCTGTAATATGGTGACCAGAACTGAGCAGCAAAATCTAAATGAGTCCTAACCAAGGATATACATGTATAGCCATACCCTCGGCCGGGATTGAACCCGCGGTCATAGAGTCTCAAAACTCCAGCCCGTCGCGTTAGCCACTAGACCAGCTAGCCACAAGATTCATCCAACTAGGTATATTTCTACACCATAGGAAGGTTAGCACAGGCACCACTGTGACCACAAATGCAAGTTTTTACAGACGAATCTCCAGCTAGCGTGGCCGTGACGAACTCTAGCTCAAGTCCCTTCACTGCCGTCAACATGACTCAAGAAATCGTAATGGAGATTCGTCTGTAAAAACTTGCATTTGTGGTCACAGAAGTGCCTGTGCTAACCTTCCTATGGTGTAGAAATATACCTAGTTGGATGAATCTTATTGTGGCTAGCTGGTCCAGTGGCTAACGCGACGGGCTGGAGTTTTGAGACTCTATGACCGCGGGTTCAATCCCGGCCGGGGGTATGGTTTGTTTGCAATCGTGTCATTACGATTTCTTGAGTCAAGGATATATAGAGTTGAAGAGCAACCTGAGGACTTCTATTATTTATACTTCTAGGTATGAAGCCAAGAATTCTGTTAGCTTTATTGCGAACACTTATGCACTGTTGTCTTCGTTTTAGATTACTGCTAACCAGAACTCCTAAATCCTTTTCGCAATCAGTAATTAAGATCTACATTAATTAGTTTATATGTGGCATGGTTATTTTCCTGTCCAACATTTAGATCTTTGCATTTGTCTATATTAAACTGCATCTGCCACTTCCCCCGAACATTGCATCAGTCTATTCAAATCATCCTGGAGCGTTAATGTAAAAATTAATACTTTTGTACCAAAAGAGCCTTAGAAAACTTACCTAACCTTATTACAACAAGCGCAATTTAATTTAGCCTAACCCAACTAAATATATTTTAGATAATTTTACAATAGTTTAATAATAAACTAACACAGTTAAATACATTTTCTCGTTAGGTTCAGAATGATTTTTGAGAAATTATAGCATACACAAATATTCACTTGCCTTATTCAGCAAGAAGAGCGTTGCTATTTAAGCCAAAATCGTAAGTTTTACCTATTCGTCACGACATATATACAGTACATTCAAATATGTTCCTGCAGATAAAGAAATGAAACCAGAAGAGTGTGTTTACAAAGTGGCAATAAATTTATGCAGTTGTGGAGGTGACAAGAGAAAATGTATGTTGGTAGTAAGCAAGGTTTAATACATAAATAATTCCAGAATTAAGTTAATGTTAGAAGCTGAAATGAACTACAGGATCTCTTCTGTACATGGTATTTTGTCCACGTTTGATGGAATGAATTTAGCAGACTCCTCTGACCTGTCTACTCTGTGGAGACGTTGATAAGTTTGTTAGTAAAAATATGAAGATAATTCACAAATAACCTGCATATAGGAGAGAGAAGCTTACGACGACGTATCGGTCCGATCTGGACAATTTACGTCGTCATAAAATTCTATCTCTTACGTGCGGGTTGTGTATTGTTTTAGTTACAGTCTTGTGCCTTTTATTCCCTATAATAGAATGATCCTTATGATCGGCATATCCTGTTGCGTGTATTCTTATTGAGGTATATATACTGAGTTAATCTCTTCAGGTCGTCACTTTGAAGAGATCGACTTCTGTTAGTAATGTCTATTGATCTTTCTGCAGTTCATGTTTGTTTGAGAGAATATAAATTGGGTGAGCTATAAGAGAACAAGACTGGGTAATGTGCATAATTGTATTCTGTATAATTGTATTCACGTATATTGCTGAAGCAATATACGTGAGTGTGTGGAGGGGATTTTGTAAATGTGTAAGATGGACGTTCTTTCTTTGTATGTATATCTGGATAAGATATGTGATTGTTGTCTTCACATTTTTCTTTGAACTGTCTTGATGGGATTGAGTTTCTGGAAGGACGAGTCAAAGGAGATCCATTTGTCGTCCCAGATGGTGAATATATTGTAGTCGCTGGTGAAGATATCGTAGTCGCTGGTGAAGATATCGTAGTCGCTGGTGAAGGTATCGTAGTCCGCTGGTGAAGGTATCGTAGTCGCTGGTGAAGATATCGTAGTCCGCTGGTGAAGATATCGTAGTCGCTGGTGAAGATATCGTAGTCGCTGGTGAAGATATCGTAGTCGCTGGTGAATATATCGTAGTCGCTGGTGAAGATATCGTAGTCGCTGGTAAAGATATCGTAGTCCGCTGGTGAAGATATCGTAGTCCGCTGGTAAAGATATCGTAGTCCGCTGGTGAAGATATCGTAGTCGCTGGTGAAGATATCGTAGTCGCTGGTGAATATATCGTAGTCGCTGGTGAAGATATCGTAGTCGCTGGTGAAGATATCGTAGTCGCTGGTGAAGATATCGTAGTCCGCTGGTGAAGATATCGTAGTCACTGGTGAAGATATCGTAGTCCGCTGGTGAAGATATCGTAGTCCGCTGGTGAAGATATCGTAGTCACTGGTGAAGATATCGTAGTCCGCTGGTGAAGATATCGTAGTCGCTGGTGAAGATATCGTAGTCCGCTGGTGAAGATATCGTAGTCGCTGGTGAAGGTATCGTAGTCGCTGTTGAAGATATCGTAGTCGCTGGTGAAGATATCGTAGTCACTGGTGAAGATATCGTAGTCCGCTGGTGAAGATATCGTAGTCCGCTGGTGAAGATATCGTAGTCGCTGGTGAAGATATCGTAGTCGCTGGTGAAGATATCGTAGTCCGCTGGTGAAGATATCGTAGTCGCTGGTGAAGATATCGTAGTCCGCTGGTGAAGATATCGTAGTCGCTGGTGAAGATATCGTAGTCCGCTGGTGAAGATATCGTAGTCACTGGTGAAGATATCGTAGTCCGCTGGTGAAGATATCGTAGTCGCTGGTGAAGATATCGTAGTCCGCTGGTGAAGATATCGTAGTCGCTGGTGAAGGTATCGTAGTCGCTGTTGAAGATATCGTAGTCGCTGGTGAAGATATCGTAGTCACTGGTGAAGATATCGTAGTCCGCTGGTGAAGATATCGTAGTCGCTGGTGAAGATATCGTAGTCCGCTGGTGAAGATATCGTAGTCGCTGGTGAAGATATCGTAGTCCGCTGGTGAAGATATCGTAGTCGCTGGTGAAGATATCGTAGTCGCTGGTGAAGATATCGTAGTCCGCTGGTGAAGATATCGTAGTCGCTGGTGAAGATATCGTAGTCCGCTGGTGAAGATATCGTAGTCGCTGGTGAAGATATCGTAGTCCGCTGGTGAAGATATCGTAGTCGCTGGTGAAGATATCGTAGTCCGCTGGTGAAGATATCGTAGTCCGCTGGTGAAGATATCGTAGTCCGCTGGTAAAGATATCGTAGTCGCTGGTGAAGATATCGTTGATGGTAGACAAGACTGTGGATCCAGGGAACATGATAGAGATGTTGGTAAACATTGGTGGTAAGAGTCTGTCTGTACTGCATTCGAAATCAGCGTACCAATCTATACAGTAATGCCTCATTATCCCAGTCCATCTTTTGGGATTACCTATCCTTATCCTCTTCCCCCTCCCTCCCTCTCTCTCTGTGTAAATATATACATATATATATATATATATATATATATATATATATATATATATATATATATATATATATATATTATTACATAATATGGTACAGAAGATTTAAGAGATACATTGTTGATATAAAGGTGGCACATAAGGTACATGTTGTCACGTGTATCACCGATTATAAGGCGAAAATCTCATCCAGCTCCTCAGAGCTGGGGCGTGTGCCCAAAATACAGCAGGCATTACCCCTTTGAACAGCCGCACTGAGCCGCTGGAACAGAAAACTAGCTGCCCTGGGATCCCTAGTTACCCTGATGAGTCTTTTTCCCAGCTCCTTAAGGAATTTAGATGCACTCTTTCCCCATGAGCCAAGGATCTATGAGCCTATGGGAACAAACGTATAATGATGGGCAAGTTCTCCATATTTTCTAGACTTTTGGGACTCCCTGAAGCTGGCAGCTGCCCCTCCTTCCTCCCTGGTGTATTGGAGATAGGTATCAGCCAAGGTAGATGCACATGTATAGTCCCACACCATCTGCTTCCCGTCTGTCCAGGCTTGAAGGGTGATATCATCTGGACGCTTCTGGCTGCCATCAGATCTGCATAGTTGGGGTGGCTCCCTTACTACTGGGCATCCAGCTGTTGTGAGGCTCCTCTTGATAATTTTATTAACCTCCTCATGTCTTGCAATCTTTCCCTCGGATTTACGGCACACAAGACCATGGTACCCGAATCGGTCTGCTGCTTCACTGCCACAAATACACTTGTGTTCGGCGAGAATAGGGGCGGCAAGTCGAAGGGCAACACCGATGCGGATGGTCTGTGGGTCGAGGCGTGTGCCAAGGCTGGAGTTGGGAACAGCCAACAGAAAGTCCCCAGCATGAGGGGCTCTCACTGCCAGGAGGCGGGCTCTATCCTTCCCTGACACACTCTGAAGCATCCCAGTGCGATTGTTTGTAGTTGTTGGGGGGAGCAGGTCTGGTTTCAGAGCCCGTTAGATTATCCGAGATCATTGCTCCGTCAATGAATTTTTGGTCCTGGACTCCAATCTTGTCCCTAAGATATTCAGGGAGAATCGCTGCTACAAGCTCTCTGGATGCAATACATGAGGACAGAAAAGCAGGTAACGCAATCTGTGATGACTTGCGGACACCAGTGCCTCCTAGTCTGACTGGAAGTGTAGCTTGATTCCACTGCCCGTATTCTAGAGTAAGGTTAAGTACTTTCGTAAAAATCTTCCTCAGAATACTGTCATATTCGTGCAGTATAGGGTTATCATATGAAGGTGCAGAAGGTACAAGGCATCGTGGGTGTCCAGATTGCCTATTCGTTGTTCCATTCTCCTTAACTCTTCCAATTTCTTCCTGAGAATTGTGTCAATGGCATTGCTTCCCAGAGGTGCTCCTAGCAAGACACTGTTTGTGGGGGCAATGACTGCTGCTCCTGGTAGTTTTGATCTCACTGCATTTATCACTTGTTGTCTGACTGAGATGATTTCACATTTGGATGGATTCAGGATGAGACCCATTTCCTGTTCCCGTGTCATTACCTGTGTAAGGTCATGTAGGAGGGACTCCTTTGTACCTGCTAGTGTGCCATCATCTAGGAACCAGATGTTTAGCTCGCTGGTCAGTCTGACTGTGATTTCCCTAACTGCTATACAGAAGAGAAATGGTGCAAGAGGATCTCCTTGTTGGACACCCTCCAATGATGTGATTTCATGCTCTCCAAAGAGAAGCATTGATTCCTTGCTATACCCAGCTGCAACAGAAGGGAAGAGACCAGGGAAATGTTCTTGTACTGCTGCTAATACCACGTCTCTTTTCAGGAGATTGAATGCATTCTTGAAATCTAATTTTACCACTGCATTGTCCTCAGGCAGGTTGTTGATATACGCCCTTGTTGCATGAACCGCTGCTTCACTTCCTTGAGAGACCCCAAAGCTAAGCTGGTTTGATTGAAGCATCATGGCTGCCTGTGCGCGAAAACTTCGGACAGCAGCTTTGGATACGAGGGGGCGTAACGTGTTGCCTACTGCAATTGGCCGAATTCCTCCATCCTTCTTTTTAAGTGCACAAAGTGTTGCACCAAAAAAGAAAGGTCTAATTTCATCAGGAATCGGACCAGCCAAGGAATTGTTGACGAACCTTGTGATCTCTGAAAGCAGTGTCTCTGCAATTTCCCCAATAACTGGATTAACCATTTCCTTTAAATGCTGTGGCCTTATTCCAGTGTAACCCCCAGCAGAGCCAGATGGGAACGACATTATTGCTTTGTAAATGTCTGAGTCTTCCACAATCAGTGGTTCCATAGTGGGGACAGAGGTGTTGGAACTGTTGGTGCCACTGGTTTCCCTGGCAGGGTGCTTTCCTCTAAGTGCTTCAGCAGTGTCAGCATCCCTGGGAGCAACTGTATCTTCACTGGTAATAATTCTGATTGCCCCCACTGTGTTGCCCTCTTCAATTTTCTTGCTCACCTGGACTCTGACTTTTCACTGTCAGTAGAGTGAGTGGGGGTTCTGCCTCTCCCTTTTTTGTGTTGACGGGGAAGGTATATATATATATATATATATATATATATATATATATATATATATATATATATATATATATATATATATATATATATATATATATATATATATATATTTTTTTTTTTTTTTTTTTTTTTTTTTTTTTTTTTTTTTTTTTTTATCACACTGGCCGATTCCCACCAAGGCAGGGTGGCCCGAAAAAGAAAAACTTTCACCATCATTCACTCCATCACTGTCTTGCCAGAAGGGTGCTTTACACTACAGTTTTTAAACTGCAACATTAACACCCCTCCTTCAGAGTGCAGGCACTGTACTTCCCATCTCCAGGACTCAAGTCCGGCCTGCCGGTTTCCCTGAATCCCTTCATAAATGTTACTTTGCTCACACTCCAACAGCACGTCAAGTATTAAAAACCATTTGTCTCCATTCACTCCTATCAAACACGCTCACGCATGCCTGCTGGAAGTCCAAGCCCCTCGCACACAAAACCTCCTTTACCCCCTCCCTCCAACCCTTCCTAGGCCGACCCCTACCCCGCCTTCCTTCCACTACAGACTGATACACTCTTGAAGTCATTCTGTTTCGCTCCATTCTCTCTACATGTCCGAACCACCTCAACAACCCTTCCTCAGCCCTCTGGACAACAGTTTTGGTAATCCCGCACCTCCTCCTAACTTCCAAACTACGAATTCTCTGCATTATATTCACACCACACATTGCCCTCAGACATGACATCTCCACTGCCTCCAGCCTTCTCCTCGCTGCAACATTCATCACCCACGCTTCACACCCATATAAGAGCGTTGGTAAAACTATACTCTCATACATTCCCCTCTTTGCCTCCAAGGACAAAGTTCTTTGTCTCCACAGACTCCTAAGTGCACCACTCACTCTTTTTCCCTCATCAATTCTATGATTCACCTCATCTTTCATAGACCCATCCGCTGACACGTCCACTCCCAAATATCTGAATACGTTCACCTCCTCCATACTCTCTCCCTCCAATCTGATATTCAATCTTTCATCACCTAATCTTTTTGTTATCCTCATAACCTTACTCTTTCCTGTATTCACCTTTAATTTTCTTCTTTTGCACACCCTACCAAATTCATCCACCAATCTCTGCAGCTTCTCTTCAGAATCTCCCAAGAGCACAGTGTCATCAGCAAAGAGCAGCTGTGACAACTCCCACTTTGTGTGTGATTCTTTATCTTTTAACTCCACGCCTCTTGCCAAGACCCTCGCATTTACTTCTCTTACAACCCCATCTATAAATATATTAAACAACCACGGTGACATCACACATCCTTGTCTAAGGCCTACTTTTACTGGGAAAAAATTTCCCTCTTTCCTACATACTCTAACTTGAGCCTCACTATCCTCGTAAAAACTCTTCACTGCTTTCAGTAACCTACCTCCTACACCATACACTTGCAACATCTACCACATTGCCCCCCTATCCACCCTGTCATACGCCTTTTCCAAATCCATAAATGCCACAAAGACCTCTTTAGCCTTATCTAAATACTGTTCACTTATATGTTTCACTGTAAACACCTGGTCCACACACCCCCTACCTTTCCTAAAGCCTCCTTGTTCATCTGCTATCCTATTCTCCGTCTTACTCTTAATTCTTTCAATTATAACTCTACCATACACTTTACCAGGTACACTCAACAGACTTATCCCCCTATAATTTTTGCACTCTCTTTTATCCCCTTTGCCTTTATACACAGTAACTCGAGGGTGGGAGGTGAACCTTACGCTTTACTATCCTTGCCCCAAATATAAAGATAATAGTAAGTTGTCTTTAATAAAAACAGTAGATAATCTGTGTCTCCCATCAGCAGGGTGAGGGTGAACAAGAGCAGGGTGAGGGTGAACAAGAGCAGGGTGAGGGTGAACAAGAGCAGGGTGAGGGTGAACAAGAGCAGGGTGAGGGTGAACAAGAGCAGGGTGAGGGTGAGCAAGAGCAGGGTGAGGGTGAACAAGAGCAGGGTGAGGGTGAACAAGAGCAGGGTGAGGGTGAACAAGAGCAGGGTGAGGGTGAACAAGAGCAGGGTGAGGGTGAACTAGAGCAGGGTGAGGGTGAACAAGACCAGGGTGAGGGTGAACAAGAGCAGGGTGAGGGTGAACTAGAGCAGGGTGAGGGTGAACAAGAGTAGGGTGAGGGTGAACAAGAGCAGGGTGAGGGTGAACAAGAGCAGGGTGAGGGTGAACAAGAGCAGGGTGAGGGTGAACAAGAGCAGGGTGAGGGTGAACTAGAGCAGGGTGAGGGTGAACAAGAGCAGGGTGAGGGTGAACAAGAGCAGGGTGAGGGTGAATAAGAGCAGGGTGAGGGTGAACAAGAGCAGGGTAAGGGTGAACAAGAGCAGGGTAAGGGTGAACAAGAGCAGGGTGAGGGTGAACAAGAGCAGGGTGAGGGTGAACAAGAGCAGGGTGAGGGTGAACAAGAGCAGGGTGAGGGTGAACAAGAGTAGGGTGAGAGTGAACAAGAGCAGAGTGAGGGTGAATAAGAGCAGGGTGAGGGTGAACAAGAGTAGGGTGAGGAACAAGAGCAGAGTGAGGGTGAATAAGAGTAGGGTGAGGGTGAACAAGAGTGGGGTGAGGGTGAACAAGAGCAGAGTGAGGGTGAATAAAAGCCGGGTGAGGGTGATCAAGAGTTGGGTGAGGGTGAACAAGAGCAGGGTGAGGGTGAATAAGAGCAGGGTGAGGGTGAACAAGAGTAGGGTGAGGGTGAACAAGAGCAGGGTGAGGGTGAACAAGAGCAGGGTGAGGGTGAACAAGAGCAGGGTGAGGGTGAACAAGAGCAGGGTGAGGGTGAACAAGAGCAGGGTGAGGGTGAACAAGAGCAGGGTGAGGGTGAACAAGAGCAGGGTGAGGGTGAACAAGAGCAGGGTGAGGGTGAGCAAGAGCAGGGTGAGGGTGAACAAAAGCAGGGTGAGGGTGAACAAGAGCAGGGTGAGGGTGAACAAGAGTAGGGTGAGGGTGAACAAGAGCAGGGTGAGGGTGAACAAGAGGAAGGTGAGGGTGAACAAGAGTAGGGTGAGGGTGAATAAGAGCAGGGTGAGGGTGAGCAAGAGTAGGGTGAGGGTGAATAAGAGCAGGGTGAGGGTGAACAAGAGCAGAGTGAGGGTGAATAAGAGCAAGGTGAGGGTGAACAAGAGTAGGGTGAGGGTGAATAAGAGCAGGGTGAGGGTGAACAAGAGTAGGGTGAGGGTGAACAAGAGCAGAGTGAGGGTGAATAAGAGCATGGTGAGGGTGAACGAGAGTAGGGTGAGGGTGAACAAGAGCCGGGTGAGGGTGAACAAGAGCCGGGTGAGGGTGAACAAGAGCAGGGTGAGGGTGAACAAGAGCAGGGTGAGGGTGAACAAGAGCAGGGTGAGGGTGAACAAGAGTAGGGTGAGGGTGAGCAAGAGTAGGGTGAGGGTGAATAAGAGCAGGGTGAGGGTGAACAAGAGCAGGGTAAGGGTGAACAAGAGCAGAGTGAGGGTGAATAAGAGCAAGGTGAGGGTGAACAAGAGTAGGGTGAGGGTGAATAAGAGCAGGGTGAGGGTGAGCAAGAGCAGGGTGAGGGTGAACAAGAGCAGAGTGAGGGTGAATAAGAGCAGGGTGAGGGTGAACAAGAGTAGGGTAAGGGTGAACAAGAGCAGGGTGAGGGTGAATAAGAGCAGAGTGAGGGCGAATAAGAGCAGAGTGAGGGTGAATAAGAGCAGGGTGAGGGTGAACAAGAGTAGGGTAAGGGTGAACAAGAGCAGGGTGAGGGTGAACAAGAGCAGGGTGAGGGTGAGCAAGAGTAGGGTGAGGGTGAATAAGAGCAGAGTGAGGGTGAACAAGAGCAGGGTGAGGGTGAACAAGAGCAGGGTGAGGGTGAACAAGAGCAGGGTGAGGGTGAACAAGAGCAGGGTGAGGGTGAACAAGAGCAGGGTGAGGGTGAACAAGAGCAGGGTGAGGGTGAACAAGAGCAGGGTGAGGGTGAACAAGAGCAGGGTGAGGGTGAACAAGAGTAGGGTAAGGGTGAACAAGAGCAGGGTGAGGGTGAACAAGAGCAGGGTGAGGGTGAGCAAGAGTAGGGTGAGGGTGAATAAGAGCAGGGTGAGGGTGAACAAGAGCAGGGTGAGGGTGAACAAGAGCAGGGTGAGGGTGAACAAGAGCAGGGTGAGGGTGAACAAGAGCAGGGTGAGGGTGAACAAGAGCAGGGTGAGGGTGAACAAGAGCAGGGTGAGGGTGAACAAGAGCAGGGTGAGGGTGAACAAGAGCAGGGTGAGGGTGAACAAGAGCAGGGTGAGGGTGAACAAGAGTAGGGTAAGGGTGAACAAGAGCAGGGTGAGGGTGAACAAGAGCAGGGTGAGGGTGAACAAGAGCAGGGTGAGGGTGAACAAGAGCAGGGTGAGGGTGAACTAGAGCAGGGTGAGGGTGAACAAGACCAGGGTGAGGGTGAACAAGAGCAGGGTGAGGGTGAACTAGAGCAGGGTGAGGGTGAACAAGAGCAGGGTGAGGGTGAACAAGAGCAAGGTGAGGGTGAAGTACCTAGGTAACACAGGTGTCGGCAGTCTTAGGAAAGTTACGACTTCTCATTGTTGTTAAACTTGATGACAGCGATCTCACCTACCTCCCTACCTACCTTCCTACCTACCTACCTTCCTACCTACCTACCTACCTACCTACCTTCCTCCCTATCTACCAACCTACCTTCCTACCTACCTACCTACCTACCTACCTACCTTCCTACCTACCTTCCTACCTACCTACCTACCTACCTACCTTCCTCCTTCCCTGCCTGCCTGCCACCCTGCCTGCCTGCCTGCCTGCCTGCCTGCCTGCCACCTCCCTGTCTGCCTACCCTGCCTACCCCACTCCTACCTTGCCTTCCTGCCTACCTTCCTGCCTTAGCCTACCTGCCTCCCACTGCCTCATTGCCATTCTACCAACACCGTTCCTACCTCCCACCTACCTGCCTCCACCTGCCTCCCTACCCACCTGCCTCCTACCTGCCTCCCTGCCTGCCCATCCCTACCCTCCTTCCTTGCCATACACCTTCCTCCTACCTACCTTCCCTACCTACCTACCATCCTCCCTACCTACCTCCTTCCTGCCTCTCCTACCTACCTACCACCTCCTTCCTGCCTCCCCTACCACTCCTGCCTGGGTTCCACCTACCTGCCTTCCTCCCTGCACCTTGCCTACCTCCTACCTACCTACCATTCCTCCTATCTTCCTACCTACCTTCCTACCTCCGCCTTCCTACCTGCCATTCCTGCCTGCCTGCCCACCTGCCTGCCTGCCTGCACCCCCTTCCTTCCCTACCTCCACCTGGCCCTACCTGCCTTCCTACCTACCTGCCTTCCTCCTGCCAGCCTCCATCTACCTGTCCTCCCTACCTGCCTCTACTCACCCTCCTTCCCTGCCTCTCCTGCCTCCCGGCCACCTCTCCTACCTACCTGCCTCCTGCCTCCTACCTTCCTACCTCTGCCTGCCTCCCTGCCTGGCTCCACCTAACCTCCTGCCTTACCTGCCTCCTGCCTGCCTGCCACCTGCCTGCCCCATCCTCCTCCCTCTCCTGCCACTCCGCTGCCTGCACCTGCCTGTCCTGCCTGTGCATTCCTCCTCCTTCCCCACCTTCCTACCTCCAGCCTCCACCTGCCTGCCTGCCTGCCTTCCACCTATTCCTACCTTCTCCCACCTCCTGCCTGCCTTGCCACCTGCCTGCCTACCTACCTGCCTGCCTACCTGCCTCCCTACCTGCCTGCCTGCCTGCCTCCTACCTCCTACCCTACCTTCCTTCCTCCCTACCTTCCTACCTACCTCGCTACCTGCCTTCCTACCTACCTACCTTCCTCCCTACCTTCCTACCTTCCTACCTACCTCCCTACCTACTTACCTACCTACCTACCTACCTACCTACCTCCCTACCTACCTACCTACCTACCTACCTACCTACCTACCTACCTACCTACCTACCTACCTACCTTCCTACCTCCCTACCTACTTACCTCCCTCCCTCCCTACCTACCTCCCTACCTACTTACCTACCTCCCTACCTACCTACCTACCTCCCTACCTACTTACCTACCTCCCTACCTACCTACCTACCTCCCTACCTACTTACCTCCCTCCCTACCTACCTTCCTCCCTACCTACTTACCTACCTCCCTACCTACCTACCTTCCTACCTACCTTCCTACCTACCTACATACCTACCTACATACCTACCTTCCTACCTACCTACCTACCTTCCTACCTACCTTCCTACCTACCTTCCTACCTACCTACCTTCCTACCTACCTACCTACCTACCTACCTACCTACCTTCCTCCCTATCTACCTACCTACCTACCTATCTACCTACCTTCCTACCTACCTTCCTACCTGCCTACCTCACTACCTACGTACCTTCCTAACTACCTTCCTAACTACCTACCTACCTCCCTACCTACCTCCCTACCTACCTCCCTACCTACCTCCCTACCTACCTTCCTCCCCACCTACCTCCCTACCTCCCTTCCTACATACCTTCCTCCCTACCTACCTTCCTACCTACCTACCGTCCTCCCTACCTACCTCCCTTCCTACCTCTCTACCTACCTACCTACCTACCTTCCTACCTGCCTCCCTACCTACCTTCCCACCTACCTACCTTCCTCCCTACCTTCCTACCTCCCTACCTACCTACCTTCCTCCCTATCTTCCTACCTACCTTCCTACCTACCTTCCTACCTACCTTCCTACCTACCTACCTACCTACCTACCTACCTTCCTTCCTCCCTACCTTCCTACCTACCTCCCTACCTGCCTTCCTACCTACCTACCTTCCTCCCTACCTTCCTATCTACCGTCCTCCCTACCTACCTCCCTACCTACCTCCCTTCCTACCTCTCTACCTACCTTCCTCCCTACTTTCCTACCTACCTACCTACCTACCTACCTCCCTACCTACCTACCTTCCTCCCTACCTTCCTACCTGCCTCCCTACCTACTTTCCCACCTACCTCCCTACCTTCCTACCTCCCTACCTACCTACCTTCCTACCTTCCTCCCTATCTTCCTACCTACCTCGCTACCTACCTTCCTACCTATCTACCTACCTTCCTTCCTCCCTACCTTCCTACCTACCTCGCTACCTGCCTTCCTACCTACCTACCTTCCTCCCTACCTTCCTACCTTCCTACCTACCTTCCTACCTACCTTCCTACCTACCTACCTACCTTCCTACCTACCTACCTACCTTCTTACCTAACTAACTACCTACCTACCTACCTACCTTCCTACCTACCTACCTCCCTACCTACCTACCTACCTCCCTCCCTACGTACCTCCCTACCTACCTCTGTACCTTCCTCCCAACTGCCCTTCCTATATACCTACCAACCTCCATACCTACCTTCCTACCTACCACTCTCCCTGTCCCCTTACCTACCTACCTCTCACTCTCTAAGTCTCCTTTATTCAGTGATACGATAATTCTCTTCGTTTTCATAATTATTGCATAATTTATCACATAATTTTACGAATGGTGGAGACAGCAAAGTTGCACAAAATGATTTAAGGTGTTTGTGTCAGGTGTTTTTAATGTCTGATTTCACGTCATTTACTGGGTAGGTCACACAGGTGTTTATTTTTATATGGAGGTCACGTGTGTTTTAATAGGTCATGCAAGTGTTTTTTGAGAGGCCACGCAGATGTTTTTATATATTAAGGTCACAAAGGTCTTGTATTAGTGAGATCATTCAGGTGTTTTTTTATATGGGGGGTCATTCAGTTATTTAATATGAAGGAAATGCAGGTGTTTTTTTTAATAGGGATGTTACGTGTTTTATTAGGGAGGTCATGCAGGTGTTTTATCCACTGGGGAAGTTACGCAGGTGTTTTTTTTATTTGCGCATGTGAACATGCCTCTCTGGTTGACGCACTCGCCACAGGACACACTCGCCACAGGACGCACTCGCCCCAGGACGCACTCGCCACAGGACGCACTCGCCGAAGGACGCACTCGCCACAGGACGCACTCGCCACAGGATGCACTCGCCACAGGACGCACTCGCCACAGGACGCACTCACCACAGGACGCACTCGTCAAAGGACGCACTCACCATAGGATGCACTCGCCACAGGACGCACTCGCCACAGGACGCACTCGCCAAAGGACGCACTCGCCACAGGACGCACTCGCCACAGGACGCACTCGCCACAGGACGCACTTGTCATAGGACGCACTCGCCAAAGGACGCACTCGCCAAAGGACGCACTCGCCAAAGGACGCACTCGCCAAAGGACGCACTCCCCAAAGGACGCACTCGCCAAAGGACGCACTCGCCACAGGACGCACTCACCACAGGACGCACTCGCCACAGGACGCACTCGCCACAGGACGCACTCGCCACAGGACGCACTCGCCACAGGACGCACTCGCCACAGGACGCACTCGCCACAGGACGCACTCGCCACAGGACGCACTCGCCGAAGGACGCACTCGCCACAGGACGCACTCGCCACAGGACGCACTCGCCACAGGACGCACTCGCCGAAGGACGCACTCGCCACAGGACGCACTCGCCACAGGACGCACTCGCCACAGGACGCACTCGCCACAGGACGCACTCGCCACAGGACGCACTCGCCACAGGACGCACTCGCCAAAGGACGCACTCGCCAAAGGACGCACTCCCCAAAGGACGCACTCGCCACAGGACGCACTCGCCACAGGACGCACTTGTCACAGGACGCACTCGCCACAGGACGCACTCGCCAAATGACGCACTCGCCAAAGGACGCACTCGCCAAAGGACGCACTCGCCAAAGGACGCACTCGCCACAGGACGCACTCGCCACAGGACGCACTCACTAAAGAACACACTGGATGTGAGGTGACTTTCTATTCAACACTAGACTCATAACCCTGCAGTCATCTCCGCCGTCTGTAAACATGGTGACCAGAGCCATCTATTGGTGTAAACATGGTGGCCAGAGCCATCTATTGGTGTAAACATGGTGGCCAGAGCCATCTATTGGTGTAAACATGGTGACCAGAGCCATCTATTGGTGTAAACATGGTGACCAGAGCCATCTATTGGTGTAAACATGGTGACCAGAGCCATCTATTGGTGTAAACATGGTGACCAGAGCCATCTATTGGTGTAAACATGGTGACCAGAGCCATCTATTGGTGTAAACATGGTGACCAGAGCCATCTATTGGTGTAAACATGGTGACCAGAGCCATCTATTGGTGTAAACATGGTGACCAGAGCCATCTATTGGTGTAAACATGGTGACCAGAGCCATCTATTGGTGTAAACATGGTGGACCAGAGCCATCTATTGGTGTAAACATGGTGACCAGAGCCATCTATTGGTGTAAACATGGTGACCAGAGCCATCTATTGGTGTAAACATGGTGACCAGAGCCATCTATTGGTGTAAACATGGTGACCAGAGCCATCTATTGGTGTAAACATGGTGACCAGAGCCATCTATTGGTGTAAACATGGTGGCCAGAGCCATCTATTGGTGTAAACATGGTGACTAGAGCCATCTATTGGTGTAAACATGGTGACCAGAGCCATCTATTGGTGTAAACATGGTGACCAGAGCCATCTATTGGTGTAAACATGGTGACCAGAGCCATCTATTGGTGTAAACATGGTGACCAGAGCCATCTATTGGTATAAACATGGTGGCCAGAGCCATCTATTGGTGTAAACATGGTGGCCAGAGCCATCTATTGGTGTAAACATGGTGACCAGAGCCATCTATTGGTGTAAACATGGTGGCCAGAGCCATCTATTGGTGTAAACATGGTGGCCAGAGCCATCTATTAGTGAATACATGGTTACCAGAATCACAGAGTGGTGCTATTCAGTCTTTGATAATCTAGTGACTGTTATATAACCTGTGGCATTCTGATGGTGACCAGAGCCATCTATTGGTGTAAACATGGTGACCAAAGCCATCTATTGGTGTCAGATCTATTGGTGTAAACAGAGCCATCGTGGGTTACCAGAAAGGATTGTCAAGTGAGGGTTCGAAACGTGGATTGAGTAAGAGTACTCACATAGGCTGGTTAGTACGTATAATTTTAACAGAAAATATGGGAAGCACAGGCCTGCCCTGCCTCTCTGCTATCTTAAGACTGACTCACGAATGATGCCTAGGGGTGAGCGGTGTTCAAAAAACATAGTATAGTCAGCAACAACAGTGAATAACAACAAGTGATTCACACAGACGGTTGGCAGTGAGTCATACTACTGGTAACTGGTTACTGGTAACTGGTTACTGTTAACTGGTTACTGGTAACTGGTTACTGGTAACTGGTTACTGGTAACTGGTTACTGTTAACTGGTTACTGTTAACTGGTTACTGGTAACTGGTTACTGGAAACTAATACTACTGAGAGCTCGGCGACGCTAACGTATGTCGTCCCGACATACAGCTAATACAAACTAGAGACGGCAGGCATACGGCTTGGGCTGATACTATACAATGGCAAAGTACACAACAATTGAACATTGTAACATACATAAGGAGAATATTGGAATGGAAGCTAACGTAATGCATTACAAGGTATGATATAGCACAACTCATAGAATGAACTCAACATTGGGATTACCCAATCCACGTTTCGAATCCCCACATGATTGACAGGATCGACTACTTTGTTTATGGTAATCGTGCAAGCCAGCCACTCTCCTTGTAACCTCTGCCTTCTTCGTGATGGTTTTTATTCACTGACTGTTACTAATTTGGCTTGTGTTGAATTATTTTTATTCATTTTGTAAATACATAGAGTATTTTAAGGAAGAATTTATGTAATTATTACTGGTTATCTATTAGTTCGTAAAGGTCTGAGGTACAGTTGACAAGTGCAGGTTCCCTCTGGTCGGTTTTAGATAGAACAATCCTGAAATAGGTTTCCACAAGATAATCTTAGAAAGCCTCTTCTGATCAGTTACAAAATTAACACACTCGTAAATCCTACTATAAGAATGTTGATGTTGATAGTGGAGTGTGTCGCCATTTTGACAGTTATAATATAAAAACGGTGCAAGGGTATTTTGTATTGCATTAGTTTTGCCTTGATCCAAGGAACCGGAGTCATCCTCCGTTTCCAGGGAGCTTACATGTCTCATATTCCCTAGACGTTATATCAGTTTCCATGTGACTGCTTCAAACATTTCACTTCACATCTTCAACACTAATATTTAACTGTGTTATGGCTCACTCTGCACTATTCCAGTCGCACATATTGCTGTATAAGACACTGGGGTTATGTAATATGGGATATCTTTCTCGTATCACTGGCTTCCTAACCTTCGGGTATTAGAGTGACTTGTAAATGGTTCAAAGTCATACTGATACTTCGTCATAATCTCGGATTCAGGAAAAACAAAAGCACTAATGATGCAATCATAAAAATGCTAGATCTGCTTTACACAGCATTGGAAAATAAGGAATATCCACTAGGAATTTTTATTGACCTAAGAAAAGCTTTTGACACAGTAAACCACGAAATCCTACTCCACAAACTTGACCACTACGGTATAAGAGGCCGTGCGCTTGCTTATTTCAAATCTTACATTACTAATAGGTATCAGTACGTCACCATTAAAGACACAGCATCAGCAACACGGCCACTTGATACTGGAGTTCCGCAGGGAAGTGTCCTTGGTCCCCTGCTCTTCCTCATATACATCAATGACCTTCCAAACGTATCCCAACACCTGAAACCCATTCTCTTTGCTGATGACACGACTTATGTCATCTCTCACCCTAATCTTGCCACCCTCAACACCATTGTGAATGAGGAGCTGATTAAAATATCGACTTGGATGACAGCCAATAAACTTACGCTTAACACTGACAAAACTTACTATATTATGTTTGGTAGCAGAGCAGGAGATGCACAAATTAACATTAAGATTGACAACACTCTAATTACCAGAAATAATGGGGGAAAATTCCTAGGCTTATACCTTGACAACAACCTGAATTTCAGCACCCATATCCAGCATATAGCCAAAAAAGTTTCCAAAACGGTTGGGATCCTCTCCAAGATACGATACTACGTGCCGCAAAATGCCCTTCTCACACTATACCACTCACTTATTTATCCATACCTCACATATGCTATTTGTGCTTGGGGATCAACTGCAGCAACACACCTAAAGCCAATAATAACCCAACAAAAAGCTGCAGTAAGAATAATCACTAAATCCCATCCCTGGCAGCACATCCCCCCCACTCTTCAAAGATCTAAACTTACTCCCAGTTCAGTACATCCACACTTACTACTGTGCAATCTATATCTACAGGGCCTTAAACTCTAATATCAACCTTGACCTAAAACGCTTTCTTGATAGTTGTGACAGAACCCACAGGCATAACACCAGAAACAAACATCTCTACGACATTCCCCGTGTCCGACTAAACCTTTACAAAAATTCAATGTATGTCAAAGGCCCTAAAATCTGGAATACCCTACCTGAGAACTCTAGAACTGCAGACACATTCATCACCTTCAAAACTACCATTAGAAAACATCTTATCTCCCTGATACACCCCGTCAACTAACTACACGAATACAACCTGGTGGTTCACACTTACACTCGCTCACTCTTTTGACCATAAACAGAAATATTAATCTCAGTCTTAAAATAATGAATCCTGTGATACTCCAATACTGAAACTATATACTGTGCCAAAACAAAAGCATTCACATTGCTAAACTCACAAACTAGTATTTAGTCACTTAGCCATAATACCAACTTACCTCATAATTTGTAATATTTTGTAATATTTTACAATTAAGAATAAAACTAAGTATACCCGAAATGCCTAGCCATGCTAAGCGTTCTAGTGGTACACTCTGTAATCTCAATTCTACTACATGTAAACCAAACAATAACCAAATTTCTGTAAACTCAGCATTGTAATCCTTATAGAGAATAAACTTTGAATTGAATGTGCAGGTTATTTGAGTATTGTTCCAGTCACGGTATTGTGCCTCTTTGTTCTTTACTGATTTATATCTAGTTATGACTTACTAGCCGTTGTTTGAGAACATCCTGGTACTGCTGGCCTGCAGCATTAGTACTGCTGGCCTACAACACTGGTACTGCTGGGCTACAACAGTGGTACTGTTGGCCAACAACAGTGATACTGCTGGCCTACAACAGTAGTGCTGCTGGCCTATTACAGTAGTACTGCTGGCCTACGACAGTGGTACTGCTGGCGTACAACAGTAGTACTGCTGGCCTACAACAGTGGTACTGTTGGCCTACAACAGTGATACTGCTGGCCTACAACAGTAGTGCTGCTGGCCTACGACAGTGGTACTGCTGGCCTTCAGCAGTAGTACTGCTGGCCTACAACAGTAGTACTGCTGGCCTACAACAGTGGTACTGTTGGCCTACAACAGTAGTGCTGCTGGCCTACGACAGTGGTACTGCTGGCCTACAACAGTGCTGGTCTACAACAGTGGTACTGCTGGCCTGCAACAGTGGTACTGCTGGCCTGCAACAGTAGTACTGCTGGCCTACAAGAGTGGTACTGCTGGCCTACAACAGTGATACTGCTGGCCTACAACAGTAGTACTGCTGGCCTACAACAGTGGTACTGCTGGCCTGCAGCAGTAGTACTGCTGGCCTACAACACTGGTACTGCTGGCCTACAACACTGGTACTGCTGGCCTGCAGCAGTAGTACTGCTGGACTACAAGAGTGGTACTGCTGGTCTACAACAGTGTTATTTTTGCCCTACAACAGTAGTGCTGCTGGCCTTCAACAGTAGTACTGCTGGCCTACAACAGTGGTACTGCTGGCCTGCAACAGTGGTACTGTACTGCTGGCCTGCAACAGTGGTACTGCTGGCCTGCAACAGTGGTACTGCTGGCCTACAACAGTGGTACTGCTGGCCTGCAACAGTGGTACTGCTGGCCTACAACAGTGGTGCCGCTGGCCTACAACAGTGGTACCACTGGCCTACAACAGTGATACTGCTGGCCTACAACAGTAGTACTGCTAGCCTACAAGAGTGGTACTGCTGGTCTACAACAGTGGCACTGCTGGCCTGCAACAGTGGTACTGCTGGCCTGCAACAGTGGTACTGCTGGCCTACAACAGTGGTACTGCTGGCCTGCAACAGTGGTACTGCTGGCCTGCAACAGTGGTACTGCTGGCCTGCAACAGTGGTACTGCTGGCATACAACAGTGGTACTGCTGGCCTGCAGCAGTAGTACTGCTGGCCTACAACAGTAGTACTGCTAGCCTACAAGAGTGGTACTGCTGGCCTGCAGCAGTAGTGCTGTTGGCCTACAACAGTGGTACTGCTGGCCTACAACAGTAGTGCTGTTGGCCTACAACAGTAGTACTGCTGGCCTACAACAGTAGTACTGCTAGCCTACAACAGTGGTACTGCTGGCCTACAACAGTAGTGCTGCTGGCCTACGACAGTGGTACTACTGGCCTGCAGCAGTAGTTCTGCTGGCCTACAACAGTAGTACTGCTAGCCTACAAGAGTAGTACTGCTGGTCTACAACAGTGGTACTGCTGGCCTACAACAATAGTACTGATGCCTACAACAGTAGTACAGCTGGCCTACAACAGTAGTGCTGCTAGCCTACAAGAATGGTACTGCTGGTCTACAACAGTAGTACTGCTGGCATACAACAGCAGTACTGCTAGCCTACAAGAGTTATACTGCTGGTCTACAACAGTGGTACTGCTGGCCTACAACAGTAGTGCTGCTGGCCTACAACAGTAGTGCTGCTAGCCTACAAGAATGGTACTGCTGGTCTACAACAGTAGTACTGCTGGCATACAACAGCAGTACTGCTAGCCTACAACAGTGATACTGCTGGCCTACAAGAGTGGTACTGCTGGTCTACAACAGTGGTACTGTTGGCCTACAACAATAGTACTGATGCCTACAACAGTAGTACAGCAGTAGTACTGATAGCCTACAGGAGTGTTACTGCTGGCCTACAACAGTAGTACTGCTGACCTACAACAGTAGTACTGATGAGTGGTACTGCTGGCCTACAACAGTAGTACTGCTGGCCTACAACAGTAGTACTGCTGGCCTACAACAGTAGTACTGAGCGCCTACAGGAGTGGTACTGCTGGCCTACAACAGTAGTACTGCTGGCCTACAACAGTAGTACTGATAGCCTACAACAGTAGTACAGCTGGCCTACAACAGTAGTACTGAGAGCCTACAGGAGTGGTACTGCTGGCCTACAACAGTAGTACTGATAGCCTACAGGAGTGGTACTGCTGGCCTACAACAGTAGTACTGCTGGCCTACAACAGTAGTACTGCTGGCCTACAACAGTAGTATTGCTGGCCTACAACAGTAGTACTGAGAGCCTACAGGAGTGGTACTGCTGGCCTACAACAGTAGTACTGATAGCCTACAGGAGTGGTACTGCTGGCCTACAACAGTAGTACTGCTGGTCTACAACAGTAGTACTGATAGCCTACAGGAGTGGTACTGCTGGCCTACAACAGTAGTACTGCTGGCCTACAACAGTAGTACTGAGAGCCTGCAGGAGTGGTACTGCTGGCCTACAACAGTAGTACTGAGAGCCTGCAGGAGTGGTACTGCTGGCCTACAACAGTAGTACTGATAGCCTACAGGAGTGGTACTGCTGGCCTCCAACAGTAGTACTGCTGACCTACAACAGTCGGACTGAGAGCCTACAGGAGTCGTACTGCTGGCCTACAACAGTAGTACTGAGAGCCTACAGGAGTGGTACTGCTGGCCTACAACAGTAGTACTGAGAGCCTGCAGGAGTGGTGCTGCTGGCCTACAACAGTAGCACTGGAGCTCGACAAATAGGAGTGTGTCCTTGTGAGTGTTGCACACTGTTACTAACAGAGTCTGCATTGTTGCTGTGCAAGCAGTAATGCCATCGGTGAGACTAAGATGGTTGGTAAAATCTCTAACTTTGCAGACTCTGACATATATATTTTTTATTACATCATCGCTGGTGTGTCGTACGTGCTGTTGACATCTGATACAGACTGAGCTCAAGAGTTGAATAACTTCACAAACTTTGAGTCTACGACTTAAATTAATAGGTCTGCTCCTCTCAGGGATATCTGTAAAATAATAATAATAATAATAATAATAATAATAATCTTTATGTCTGCCAGTACACGATACAGCAGTTCAATAGCACCATTATCATATATAATACACACAACACCAGTGGAATACACACAGCACCAGTACAATACACACAACACCAGTGCAATACACACAGCACCACTTTAACGTACACAACATCTCTACAATATTTATGCAGATCACAGCTTATAGCTGACGTCAGTGACATACTATACAGAATGTTGAGAAATGGGTTTACCAACTAAGATATAATTTATAATTTTTAAATATAGGGAACACTTAGCTGATAAAAGACAGCAAATCGTCTACACAGCCGCCCCTGCAGACGAGGTCTTGAATTGTTGTCATGATCATCTCTCAACGGGCTGGAATAGATCATATTATGTAAACAATAAATTACCCCTAGGGGGTGTTATGTCAGCATATTTCATTCACTGATGGCTGACAAACTTACTTGTGTGGACTCAAAAGTCCGCACCTAACTGCCGACTATAGGTTGATTACAAACTCCTTGCGACTCAAGAACTGCGCAGTCCCCCGTACTACAAGAAATTCGTAACCTACCTTGCTCTTGTAGCGTGAGCTATGGTGTTCTTCACACCTTCGACAGGTATCGGTGACTTGATAGAAGCTGAAGTGTCCTTGGATGTCCACGTCTTCCATAGTCTAGGAATACGCACACTGGTACACTATGTTCCACAAGATTTGTCTTTATTGTTCACAATCTTATCACTAAAGAAGCTGATCACACTTCTCTTAAGTGTTTATTGTGTTTTATGAGACACTTTGTTCACACTAACGCACAGATCGTTCTTTGTTGGTTATCCTGGCGTCAGTGTCACTCTCAGTAGAGTCAAAAGTAATCTGAAGACGCCACAATGCCCCACGCCGTCACTGCCCCCAGCACAAAGGAAAAGCTGACCTAGTACTTTTTGCTTCCTTGCCACTTCCTCGATGAAGCAAAGCAGGTTTGATTCTTGCTGTCTTAAGCATAGACAACAATGTACACTATCTTTACCATGGTAATAAAGTGGGAGCAGGATTTTCCTTATTTGTCCTGCTAAGGTAAGAGAAGAACTGTCTTTTATTAAGCTACAGTTTACAACACAGGACCGCAACGAGCGTCGAGCCACGTCACATACTGGTACTGCATCTGGGATCAATTACTCGCTGTAGCAGTAAACAAGATGCTTGCCCCTTCTGAGGGGGCTGGGCCCCTCAGGGCTGAAAGGGGCTGATAACCCCCTTCTGGAGAAAATTTCTCCACACAGAAAGCCCCTGGGTATGTAGAACATTTCTTGAAACTTGGGTTAATTTTGTCCCCAGGATGCGACCCACACCAGTCTACTAACACCCGGGTACCTACTAACTGTTAGGTGAACTGGGATAGCAGGTGTCTTAAGGATATACGCCCAATGTTTCCATCCGTACCGGGAATCGATCCACGGACACTCAATGTGTGAGTTGAGTACGCTAACTGAACACATCTCTTTATAAAAAGTATGTTGATCATACCAGCGGTGGAACAAGATATATCAGAACTGAGTCTGGCATTTGGATTAACCAAGATTTTTTCTTAAGAAACAAAACAGTGGGTCTCAGCGACACTATTGTTTGTAAATGATTGATAAAGTTCCTGGAGAGCGAAACGTTGCCACAATAAAATGTCACATTAGTTGCACTTGTGTTCTTGTACCGAACATGATAAAGACAGAGAGGAACTGTTTCATAATGTATGTTGTGAACCACTGAACCTACAAAAGTTCCTGCCAGAGGCACCATACAGCTCTGAAATCGAACTGGAGAAATTTTCAAAAATGTTTAAATATCGTACACGAGCCTTAACTATGACTGAATTTTAAAACTAACAACGCAGTGTGTTAACGCACTGGCCCGTGACTTTCTGAACTCGCTTGCCGTGGGTTCAAACCCCACCCGTTCCATGATATATTAGCTGCCGTAGTCCATATAGCATTACAGATGATTACATAAATAACAACTGAGTCCAATTAACTATGTTGGACCACATGAGTACATACCAGCCAAGTACCAGTGAGAGTTTAAACTAGGTGACACCAGATGTCCAGACCAACACAAGTACCAGCGAGAGTTTAAACTAGGTAACACCAGATGTCCAGACCAACACAAGTACCAGTGAGAGTTTAAACTAGGTAACACCAGATGTCCAGACCAACACAAGTACCAGTGAGAGTTTAAACTAGGTAACACCAGATGTCCAGACCAACACAAGTACCAGCGAGAGTTTAAACTAGGTAACACCAGATGTCCAGACCAACACAAGTACCAGTGAGAGTTTAAACTAGGTAACACCAGATGTCCAGACCAACACAAGTACCAGCGAGAGTTTAAACTAGGTAACACCAGATGTCCAGACCAACACAAGTACCAGCGAGAGTTTAAACTAGGTAACACCAGATGTCCAGACCAACACAAGTACCAGCGAGAGTTTAAACTAGGTGACACCAGATGTCCAGACCAACACAAGTACCAGCGAGAGTTTAAACTAGGTGACACCAGATGTCCAGACCAACACAAGTACCAGCGAGAGTTTAAACTAAGTAACACCAGATGTCCAGACCAACACAAGTACCAGCGAGAGTTTAAACTAGTTAACACCAGATGTCCAGACCAACACAAGTACCAGCGAGAGTTTAAACTAGGTAACACCAGATGTCCAGACCAACACAAGTACCAGCGAGAGTTTAAACTAGGTAACACCAGATGTCCAGACCAACACAGTTCGCCCATGAACGAACCAATTATATGATATATATGTTACGCTTTACCCTCTACAAGTCTTCTCTACATTAACAATTAAGTTAATCGAAACACTGTTTGATTTAAGTCACAACTCCCATGATTAAAAACTCTCTTATCACCTCCCAAAATCTCTGCCTACACTTCTCTCTTTCCAGCTGCTGGAACTCTTATGGTATTTTCCAGCTGCTGGAACTCTTATGGTATTTTCCAGCTGCTGGAACTCTTATGGTATTTTCCAGCTGCTGGAACTCTTATGGTATTTTCCAGCTGCTGGAACTCTTATGGTATTTTCCAGCTGCTGGAACTCTTATGGTATTTTCCAGCTGCTGGAACTCTTATGGTATTTTCCAGCTGCTGGAACTCTTATGGTATTTTCCAGCTGCTGGAACTCTTATGGTATTTTCCAGCTGCTGGAACTCTTATGGTATTTTCCAGCTGCTGGAACTCTTATGGTATTTTCCAGCTGCTGGAACTCTTATGGTATTTTCCAGCTGCTGGAACTCTTATGGTATTTTCCAGCTGCTGGAACTCCTATGGTATTTTCCAGCTGCTGGAACTCTTATGGTATTTTCCAGCTGCTGGAACTCTTATGGTATTTTCCAGCTGCTGGAACTCTTATGGTATTTTCCAGCTTCTGGAACTCTTATGGTATTCCAGTTTTCACAAAAACTTCACTGTTTTCCATACAATTCTTGAAATTAAATACTTAATCCCTTCTTCCTTTGTATTGTTGGTGGTAATAATAATAATAAAATAATAATAATAATAATAATAATAATAATAATAATAATAATAATAATAATAATAATAATAATAATATCATCACTGTTACTATGTTTATAACTATTAATAATTAATATTCTTGGTAATAGTACAAATGTAGTATTTTTTAAGATATTAAAAAATATTTATTTTATGGCATGTGTTTTTTAAGCATTATTAGCATATAAAAACCCAAAAGAGGTTTTAAAACAGTTGTTAATGCCAATAAAAACTATCCATACTCTATCACTACACTAGTTCCAATGGAATTTGTTTACGAGTTATGGAAAAAATGAGAAATAATTGTATATATATGTGAGCTTCTGTAGGATTACTACATAATAAGAGTTGCGAATACCATCTGTAATACCAACAGTGGAAACGAGGGTTGTAATCAGGTTGAGTTGAGTCAGTCATCATAGTTGATGTTGTGTCACTGTGAGCGGTCTCCTCCATGACCAATCTGCTCTAATGTGTGCACACACTCTGTCTTCCTCTCTCTCTCTCTCTCTCTCTCTCTCTCTCACACACTGTCTTCCTCTCTCTCTCTCACACACACACTCTCTCTCTCTCTCTCTCTCTCTCTCTCTCTCTCTCTCTCTCACATACACACACACTGTCTTCCTCTCTCTCTCTCTCTCTCTCTCACACACACACACACTGTCTTCCTCTCTCTCTCTCTCACACACACACACACACACACACACACACACGACCCCTACAACCACATATTGCTAAGTACACACAACAGGCCAAGTGCCTTTAACATACTGTAAATAACCTGGTGTAATACATTACTGGTGGATATCAATGTCAAGGATATATACACTCAGTGGCCTCTTCACTAGGTGCATCTACATACCTGCTCGTTAATGCAAATATCTAATCAGAATCACGTGGCAATACCTCAATGTCTAAAATATTGTAGACATGGTCAAGAAGTTCAATTGTTGTTCAGAATGAACACTAGAATGTTCTTTGACTGTGGAATGATTGTTGAAGAATGAGACACTTGTGCAACATTCGGAAATCTTTCTAATGAAACGTTTCGCCAGCCAGTGGCTTCTTCAGTTCATTACAGAGAATAAGAGTGGAAGATGAGGAGTTTGAGGTAATCTGTCCCTCAGCCAGATAGGGCATTTTGAGTAACTCAGAAACTGGTGACCTGCGATTTTCAAGCATAAGTCACTAGAGTACACAGAGAATGACGTAAAAACACAAAATATCCAGTGAGCGGCAGTTCTGTAGGCGAAAACGTCTTGATAACAACAGACGTCAGAGGAGAATGACCAGATTGGTTCAAACTGACAAGGAGACAGTAACTTAAAAAACCACGCATGACAACAGTTGAATGCAGAAGAGCATCTCTGAATACACAACACATCGAATCTTGAAGTGGATTGACTAAAGTAGCTACAGACCACATCGGGTTCCACTCCTGTCAACTAAGAGGAAGAAGTTGAAGCTACAGTGGGCACAGGACCATCAAAATTGAACAGTTGAAGATTGAAAAAATGTCGCCTGGTCTGGCGATTCGCGATTTCTGTTGCGACATGTAGATTGTAAGGTCAGAATTTAGCATAAACAACATGAATCCATAGATTCATTCTGCCTTGTGTCAACTGTTCCGGCTGGTGGTGATGATGATGGTGATGATGGCGATGATGATAGTGATGATGATAGTGATGATGATGGTGGTGGTGTAATAGTGGGGGAATATTTTCCTGCCACACATTATTTCCCATAATACCAACCGAGCATCGTTTAAATGCGACAACCTACATGAGTTGATATTCCATAATTTTTAGAGTCCTGCTAAGCCAGTGGAAGGCCTCGATCAGATGACCAAAAGCTCCAGCTACAGGTCATCATATGACTAAGACCCGTGTCAGGAAACACATGTCCTGTGTCCTGACCAATTATACCTAACTTAACCTCTCTTAATGTGCTGAGAGCAGCAGTGTACACACACTTTAAGGATGTATATCTCGCTAAACACTAATACATTCTTATACTTTGCGTTATACAGGCTCTGGTGGCCTGGTGGTTAACGCTCTCGCTTCACACGGCGAGGGCCTGGGTTCGATTCCCAGCCAGAGTAGAAACATTGGACGTGTTTCTTTCCACCTGTTGTCTATGTTCCCCATCAGTAAAATGGGTACCTGGGTGTTAGTCGACTGGTGTGGGTCGCATCCTGAGACACTGACCTAAGGAGGCCTGGTCACAGACCGGGCCGCGGGGGCGTTGACCCCCGGAACTCTCTCCAGATAAACTCCAGATAATCAATATGCAAAATAACCACAGTGAAAAAATAAGTGACATTTCAAGGACTCTCGTGATTTCTCACAATATCAAGGATAATGTGAGAAGTCACGAAAGCGCCTGGAATTTCTCTATTTTTTAAGAGTGGTTATTCTGCATAATGTGATATCACCTGTTTACTGTGATCTTATTGCAGTAATTCCTTTAAGAATAGAATTAGCTCACTCACTTAAGAATTCATACAAATATGAGAATCTATGATTCGCACACATATGATGTTAGGTAAATGAACACAGATGCAACTAATGTGGCATTTTATAGTAGGAACGTTTCGCTCACCAGGAACTTTGTCAAGCTGTACAGACCTGACAAAGTCGTGAGCGAAACGTTGCCCTACAAAATGTGATTTTAGTTGTATCTGTGTCCATTTGCCTAACACATGGTAATTTTACCATTAATACACATATACCTACGAGTCAAAGAATATACAATAGTGATGTATCGGATATCCGCATCTGCATAACATCTGCATAATTTCTCACATCCGCATCAACATCCGCGGAACATCCCCACATTATCTCACATCCGCATCAACATCCACAGAACATCCTCACAATATCTCACATCTGCATCAACATCCGCGGAACATCCCCACATTATCTCACATCCGCATCAACATCCACGGAACATCCTCACAATATCTCACATCCGCATCAACATCCACGGAACATCCTCACAATATCTCACATCCGCATCAACATCCGCGGAACATCCCCACAATATCTCACATCCGCATCAACATCCGCGGAACATCCCCACAATATCTCACATCCACATCAACATCCGCGGAACATCCACACAATATCTCACATCCGCATCAACATCCGCGGAACATCCTCACAATATCTCACATCCGCATCAACATCCGCGGAACATCCCCACAATATCTCACATCCACATCAACATCCGCGGAACATCCCCACAATATCTCACATCCGCATCAACATCTGCGAAACATCCACACAATATCTCACATCCGCATCAACATCTGCGAAACATCCACACAATATCTCACATCCGCATCAACATCTGCAAAACATCCACACAATATCTCACATCCACATCAACATCTGCGAAACATCCACACAATATCTCACATCCGCATCAACATCTGCAAAACATCCACACAATATCTCACATCCGCATCAACATCTGCGAAACATCCACACAATATCTCACATCCGCATCAACATCTGCAAAACATCCACACAATATCTCACATCCGCATCAACATCTGCGAAGCATCCACACAATATCTCGCATCCGCATCAACATCTGCGAAACATCCTCACAATATCTTACATCCACATCAACATCCGCGGAACGTCCTCACAATATCTCACATCCACATCAACATCCGCGGAACATCCTCACAATATCTCACATCCACATCAACATCCGCGGAACATCCTCACAATATCTTACATCCACATCAACATCCGCGGAACATCCTCACAATATCTTACATCCACATCAACATCCGCAAGTAAGACATCCTCATACACATCCGCATCTGCGGATATCTAAACTTTCACATCCGAATTTATACAGGTTATGAGTGTATATTATACATCCATACACACCTGTATTAATTTTCACCTTATTCTTAAAAGGATCAAAATATACTTGGCTAGTGGTGTATAGGTGACACATCCACAATGAACTTAGTTTAGTGGATAGGTTTTAAACCTAAATAAACCTAATAAACCTAACAACAGTTACAAAATACACAAAATGTGACTCCAAAAAAATCTTATTTTAAAACAGTACGTGTTAAAACATCATGTCTGTTAAAACAGAACGTGTTAAAACATCATGTCTGTTAAAACAGTACGTGTTAAAACAGCATATCTGTTAAAACAATACGTGTTAAAACATCATGTCTGTTAAAACAGTACGTGTTAAAACATCATGTCTGTTAAAACAGTACGTGTTAAAACATCATGTCTGTTAAAACAGTACGTGTTAAAACAGCATATCTGTTAAAACAGTACGTGTTAAAACAGCATATCTGTTAAAACAGTACGTGTTAAAACAGCATATCTGTTAAAACAGTACGTGTTAAAACAGCATATCTGTTAAAACAGTACGTGTTAAAACATCATGTCTGTTAAAACAGTACGTGTTAAAACATCATGTCTGTTAAAACAGTATGTGTTAAAACAGCATATCTGTTAAAACAGTACGTGTTAAAACATCATGTCTGTTAAAACAGTACGTGTTAAAACATCATGTCTGTTAAAACAGTATGTGTTAAAACAGCATATCTGTTAAAACAGTACGTGTTAAAACAGCATATCTGTTAAAACAGTACGTGTTAAAACATCATGTCTGTTAAAACAGTACGTGTTAAAACATCATGTCTGTTAAAACAGTACGTGTTAAAACAGCATATCTGTTAAAACAGTACGTGTTAAAACATCATGTCTGTTAAAACAGTACGTGTTAAAACAGCATATCTGTTAAAACAGTACGTGTTAAAACAGCATATCTGTTAAAACAGTACGTGTTAAAACAGCATATCTGTTAAAACAGTACGTGTTAAAACATCATGTCTGTTAAAACAGTACGTGTTAAAACATCATGTCTGTTAAAACAGTATGTCTGTTAAAACAGCATGTCTGTTAAAACAGCATGTCTTAAAATAGCATGTCTGTTAAAACAGCATGTCTTAAAATAGCATGTCTGTTAAAACAGCATGTCTGTTAAAACAGCATGTCTGTTAAAACAGCATGTCTGTTAAAACAGCATGTCTGTTAAAACAGCATATCTGTTAAAACAGCATATCTGTTAAAACAGCATGTCTTAAAGCAGCATGTCTGTTAAAACAGCATATCTGTTAAAACAACATATCTGTTAAAACAGTATGTCTGTTAAAACAGCATATCTGTTAAAACAACATATCTGTTAAAACAGTATGTCTGTTAAAACAGCATGTCTTAAACCAGCATGTCTGTTAAAACAGCATGTCTGTTAAAACAGCATATCTGTTAAAATAGCATGTCTGTTAAAACAGTATGTCTGTTAAAACAGTATGTCTGTTAAAACAGCATGTCTTAAACCAGCATGTCTGTTAAAACAGCATGTCTGTTAAAACAGCATATCTGTTAAAACAGCATGTCTGTTAAAACAGTATGTCTGTTAAAACAGTATGTCTGTTAAAACAGCATGTCTTAAACCAGCATGTCTGTTAAAACAGCATGTCTGTTAAAACAGCATATCTGTTAAAACAGAATATCTGTTAAAACAGCATGTCTGTTAAAACAGCATGTCTGTTAAAACAGCATGTCTGTTAAAACAGCATGTCTGTTAAAACAGCATGTCTGTTAAAACAGCATGTCTGTTAAAACAGCATGTCTGTTAAAACAGCATGTCTGTTAAAACAGCATGTCTGTTAAAACAGCATGTCTGTTAAAACAGCATGTCTGTTAAAACAGCATGTCTCTACAAAATATTTAAGCATAAAAACACAAAAACATAACTAAGAATACTTAGCCATGTGAATAAGAAATTTGAAGTGGATTAGGGAAGTCTTGTAAAGATACTGGTAGAGTATCATCACTCTGGCCACCCGCCCGCTTCATTATCCTGCTCATATACCATAATTAGGGAAGTCTTGTAAAGATACTGGTAGAGTATCATCACTCTGGCCTCCCGCCCGCTTCATTATCCTGCTCATATACCATAATTAGGGAAGTCTTGTAAAGATACTGGAAGAGTATCGTCACTCTGGCCACCCGCCCGCTTCATTATCCTGCTCATATACCATAATTAGGGAAGTCTTGTAAAGATACTGGTAGAGTATCATCACTCTGGCCTCCCGCCCGCTTCATTATCCTGCTCATATACCATAATTAGGGAAGTCTTGTAAAGATACTGGTAGAGTATCATCACTCTGGCCACCCGCCCGCTTCATTATCCTGCTCATATACCATAATTGACACTTCACCTGCGGGAGACGCGTCCACGTCTAGTTCAGGTGATAATTACTCTACCAACCACACAGGTTTGTGGTGCCAGATATAGATGGAAGTCGTTGTACATGTGTTTTTACTGGTTAGTGATTGATTTATATTAGGTTACTGCTCTGGTGGTAGTTCTTAAACGTAGGTAATTACAAAGATAATCAGTCCATTTGTTAATGTAATTTTTTTTCATTTACCCAATTAATTACATGTATGTATAGTCTAAAGAAATTATTTTTGTTTATTAGATGGATATATATGACAATATCATAATTGGAAGAACAAGACACATTAAGTCTTCGATTTAGATATTAAAACTGGCCAGTGTTGTGGTCTGTCATTCTTATGTCACGAGAAAAAGTGAGAACTCATTACTCAATGCCTCATACACAAATAACCCGCACATAAAAGAGAGAAGCTTACGACGACGTTTCGGTCCGACTTGGACCATGGGTCAGTAGGCCCGTTGCAGTGTTCCTTCTTTCTTATGTTCTTATGATCTAATTTAAGCTTTTAAGTTTTTGTTTACAAATTAATTAGGAATAAATTTAGATTTTGAGTCGAAATTTTGACTCCATTCCCTTACTGACTTTTTTTTATATTCAAATGTTTTTCGCCCAGTAAGAGCGATGCAGAGAAGGAAATATCTTAACCATGACTCGTTCAATACCTGTCTTGCATACAGACTTAATCGCTTAAATGTCCTTAACGGCAACATCTAAACCCTATCTCAGTTTCAGGCTTTGTTCTTCCCACCTCCAGGACTCACCCACCTAACTGGTTGTTCTTCCCACCTCCAGGACTCACCCACCTAACTGGTTGTTCTTCCCACCTCCAGGACTCACCCACCTAACTGGTTGTTCTTCCCACCTCCAGGACTCACCCAGCTAACTGGTTGTTCTTCCCACCTCCAGGACTCACCCACCTAACTGGTTGTTCTTCGCACCTCCTGGACTCACCCACCTAACTGGTTGTTCTTCCCACCTCCAGGGCTCACCCACCTAACTGGTTGTTCTTCCCACCTCCAGGACTCACCCACCTAACTGGTTGTTCTTCCCACCTCCAGGACTCACCCACCTAACTGGTTGTTCTTCCCACCTCCAGGACTCACCCACCTAACTGGTTGTTCCTCCCACCTCCAGGACTCACCCACCTAACTGGTTGTTCTTCCCACCTCCAGGACTCACGCACCTAACTGGTTGTTCTTCCCACCTCCAGGACTCACCCACCTAACTGGTTGTTCCTCCCACCTCCAGGACTCACCCACCTAACTGGTTGTTCTTCCCACCTCCAGGACTCACCCACCTAACTGGTTGTTCTTCCCACCTCCAGGACTCACCCACCTAACTGGTTGTTCTTCCCATCTCCAGGACTCACCCACCTAACTGGTTGTTCTTCCCACCTCCAGGACTCACCCACCTAACTGGTTGTTCCTCCCACCTCCAGGACTCACCCACCTAACTGGTTGTTCTTCCCATCTCCAGGACTCACCCACCTAACTGGTTGTTCTTCCCACCTCCAGGACTCACCCACCTAACTGGTTGTTCTTCCCACCTCCAGGACTCACCCACCTAAATGGTTGTTCTTCCCACCTCCAGGACTCACCCACCTAAATGGTTGTTCTTCCCACCTCCAGGACTCACCCACCTAACTGGTTGTTCTTCCCACCTCCAGGACTCACCCACCTAACTGGTTGTTCTTCCCACCTCCAGGACTCACCCACCTAACTGGTTGTTCTTCCCACCTCCAGGACTCACCCACCTAACTGGTTGTTCTTCCCACCTCCAGGACTCACCCACCTAACTGGTTGTTCTTCCCACCTCCAGGACTCACCCACCTAACTGGTTGTTCTTCCCACCTCCAGGACTCACCCACCTAACTGGTTGTTCCTCCCACCTCCAGGACTCACCCACCTAACTGGTTGTTCTTCCCACCTCCAGGACTCACCCACCTAACTGGTTGTTCTTCCCACCTCCAGGACTCACCCACCTAACTGGTTGTTCCTCCCACCTCCAGGACTCACCCACCTAACTGGTTGTTCTTCCCACCTCCAGGACTCACCCACCTAACTGGTTGTTCTTCCCACCTCCAGGACTCACCCACCTAACTGGTTGTTCTTCCCACCTCCAGGACTCGCCCACCTAACTGGTTGTTCATCCCACCTCCAGGACTCACCCACCTAACTGGTTGTTCTTCCCATCTCCAGGACTCACCCACCTAACTGGTTGTTCTTCCCACCTCCAGGACTCACCCACCTAACTGGTTGTTCCTCCCACCTCCAGGACTCACCCACCTAACTGGTTGTTCTTCCCATCTCCAGGACTCACCCACCTAACTGGTTGTTCTTCCCACCTCCAGGACTCACCCACCTAACTGGTTGTTCTTCCCACCTCCAGGACTCACCCACCTAAATGGTTGTTCTTCCCACCTCCAGGACTCACCCACCTAACTGGTTGTTCTTCCCACCTCCAGGACTCACCCACCTAACTGGTTGTTCTTCCCACCTCCAGGACTCACCCACCTAACTGGTTGTTCTTCCCACCTCCAGGACTCACCCACCTAACTGGTTGTTCTTCCCACCTCCAGGACTCACCCACCTAACTGGTTGTTCTTCCCACCTCCAGGACTCACCCACCTAACTGGTTGTTCTTCCCACCTCCAGGACTCACCCACCTAACTGGTTGTTCCTCCCACCTCCAGGACTCACCCACCTAACTGGTTGTTCTTCCCACCTCCAGGACTCACCCACCTAACTGGTTGTTCTTCCCACCTCCAGGACTCACCCACCTAACTGGTTGTTCCTCCCACCTCCAGGACTCACCCACCTAACTGGTTGTTCTTCCCACCTCCAGGACTCACCCACCTAACTGGTTGTTCTTCCCACCTCCAGGACTCACCCACCTAACTGGTTGTTCTTCCCACCTCCAGGACTCACCCACCTAACTGGTTGTTCTTCCCACCTCCAGGACTCTCCCAGGTAACTGGTTTTTCTTTCCGCCTCCAGGAGTCACCCACCTAACTGGTTGTTCCTCCCACCTCCAGGACTCACCCACCTAACTGGTTGTTCTTCCCACCTCCAGGACTTACCCACCTAACTGGTTGTTCTTCCCACCTCCAGGACTCACCCAGCTAACTGGTTGTTCTTCCCACCTCCAGGACTCACCCACCTAACTGGTTGTTCTTCCCACCTCCAGGACTCACCCAGCTAACTAGTTGTTCTTCCCACCTCCAGGACTCACCCACCTAACTGGTTGTTCTTCCCACCTCCAGGACTCACCCAGCTAACTGGTTGTTCTTCCCACCTCCAGGACTCACCCAGCTAACTGGTTGTTCTTCCCACCTCCAGGACTCACCCACCTAACTGGTTCTTCAAAATCATTTTATAAACGTTGCTTACACAATAAAATTTACACGTAGGAGACATCGTGAGTTTCATTCTATGTTCGGACTATTTCCGTAATGTTCCAATCACGGTATTGTACCTGTTTATTCTTCTTAAACGCTCCTTCCTTACACTCTGGCAATACCTCAAATCCATGAAACTATTTTACTCTATTCACTCGGATCTAAAACGCTCTCATATCTGACTCTTGGTCATACCTCTTTCCCACCCGCCATCTGTCACTTCCTGGAGTCTTCTCCACCTGCTTTTCCATTAACCTCAGATGAGGAAAATACTCGGTGTTCCAGCCCGAAACTCATTATTGAAGATAATAATTAATTCCGTGTTTTTTCAATCTTCTTCGGAGGTCAACCGTCATAATGGAAATCCCAAGTTCGAGGCAGAGAACTGAGGCTCTTTATGAACATTGAATAACATCATATACACAGGTACTCTAACGTAAACCAAAAAAAAAATCGTCTCTAACACACACACACACACACACACACACAGGACAGGATGTTCCTGGGAGGGGACACAGAAACAAGAGGCCACAATTGGAAGTTGAAGACACAAATGAGTCAGAGAGATAGTAGGAAGTATTTCTTCAGTCATAGAGTTGTAAGGCAGTGGAATAGCCTAGAAAATGACGTAGTGGAGGCAGGAACCATACACAGTTTTAAGACGAGGTTTGATAAAGCTCATGGAGCGGGGAGAGAGAGGGTCTAGTAGCAACCGGTGAAGAGGCGGGGCCAGGAGCTAGGACTCGACCCCTGCAACCACAAATAGGTGAGTACAAATAGGTGAGTACACACACACATACACACACATTATATATATCAATACCACGAACGAGTGGTATTGATCAATAACAACTCTGCACTAGTCAAGGACTCGAACCCATGCTGCTTTGGCCTGCCTCATGGTGGGCGAAAACGCATGACGCCCTAATCCACTGGATCATACGATCCTTACAGGGACTTGTAAGGATCGTATGGTCCAGTGGATTAGGGCGTCATGTGTTTTCGCCCACCATGAGGTAGGCCAAAGCAGCATGGGTTCGAGTCCTTGGCTAGTGCAGTGTTGTCATATATATATATATATATATATATATATATATATATATATATATATATATATATATATATATATATATATAATCAACCGTTAAAAAATTTAGGAAAAAAAAAAATATAGTACATATTCCTGTCTTAAAATATAACGTATTTAAAGTCTTGTGTAAATTTTATGAATTGTTTAAATGTATTTACACAATACATTTACTTTTATATATTTTAGATACCAATTTTTATAGCCAAAAGCTGCAATGGCGGGTCATCATATGACTAAGACCTGTGTCAGGAAACACTTGTCTTGTTTCCTGACGAACCTTACCTAAGATACCAATTACTTAACTTAAAAAATTACAGAATTTAATTTAAGTAAATTTGATTCTTTTCTAATACTATATTCATTAGGCTGGAATATCTTTCTGCTAAATATCATCCACGGATACGTTAATTCTAACTAAAAATGTTTAGGTCGTTGGGAAACTGGAGAGAAATAATACATTAACACAGATACCTGTATGTCAACTTAACCAATAAACCTGGTGCAGTAGAATAAATCCAAGTGGCAGCCCAACTACCTCAAGACATGGAGTTATACTTTAGTCTTCCTAAGATGTCTAGGAGCTAGGTGTCAACACATTCAAGAGGATCAAGTTCTTTAGCTGACACCATCAAAAGATCCTGGAGCATTATTCTGAAGAGGCCCGTGAACAGTAGATAAACAAAGTTCAGCAGCCCAAGAGATGACACTGAAAACACTGGTGTAAATGTAGTTTAACCCTTCCACTGTCCAAACGTAGATCTACGTTTGGGGCGCTAGCGGTACAAACGTAGATCTACGTTTGGGGCGCTAGCGGTACAAACGTAGATCTACGTTTGGAGCGCTAGCGGTAAAAATGTAGATCTACGTTTGGACATTTTAAGGGTTAAAGACTATCGGTCACAAGGAAACTGTTCACTTGTCAAAAATACGTTCATCCCTAAAACAGGGATTTCAATAAACTCAAGTATATACACTGGAGGACATACACCTCTCTGTGTATATTATTGGTTAATTCTTTAATAGGGATTAATTTACCGAATACACGAAAATGTTTTTAGGCTGCGTAAAGCCTGTTCACCAACAGCACTAATTCCTAAAATAAGAATTAAAACAATCTCTGAGTATATACACTGAGAGGCATACAAATCTCGGTGTATATATCCTAGTGATACAAAATAATGTTCCTTGTGTTTAAGCTTATCAGCCTAACTAGGGTCATAAACCAGACAAACATTTTTTTTGTGTTGGATGGTTAATGAAATTTACGAAGTATCGTCCACACGAGGGTCAATAATTAAGACATTTTTTTTTCCATCAGTCAAAAGCTACTTAAACCTAAAACAGAGATTATAATTAATTCTCAGAGTGTATATATAGACACGCCTATGCGAATATATCCTGTATATTCTCACCAAATATTTAAACTATGGTGTATCACACGCAAAACAATTCAGCACAGTGCAGTGACAAACCATACCACGGGTGGGGTTAGAACCCTCGATCACAGAGTCTCAAAACTCCAGACCGACGCCCTAGCCACTGGGCCAGCTGGCTTCTTTAAGATTCCTTCAACTAGGCATATTTCTACACCATAGGAAGGTTAGAATAGGCACCACTGTGACCACAAATGCAAGTTTTTGAGACTTTGTGATAAGATTTCGTTCGGATTTTTAACCCCGGAGGGTTAGTCGCCCAGGATAACCCAAGAAAGTCAGTGCGTCATCGAGGACTGTCTAACTTATTTCCATTGTGGTCCTCAATCTTATCCCCCAGGATGCCACCCACACCAGTCGACTAACACCCAGGTACCTATTTGCTGCTAGGTGAACAGGACAACAGGTGTAAGGAAACGCGTCGAAATGTTTCCACCCGCCGGGAATCGAACCCGAGCCCTCCGTGTGTGAAGCGGGAGCTTTCACTCCAGGCGGGTTCTAACCCCACCCGTGGTATGGTTTGTTTGCAATCGTGTCACTACGTTTTCGTGAGTCAATGCAATGACAGTATCGCAGTCTCAATTATAATTATTAATTTTCCACGTGGAATTGTAACATATTTTCATTATTCTTTCCAACGTAACTTCCAGCATTAGTTTTTTTAACATTCTCCCACCGAGGTCGAGTAACATTTAATAAGAAGAAACACTTTTACAGTCACTTAATCATACGTAAAAATATAGTGTAAGTTTATTCATAATTAGGAAACTGAATTATTATTATAATCAAGGACAGGCTCTGGTGGCCTGGTGGTTAACGCTCTCGCTTCACACGGTGAGGGCCTGGGTTCGATTCCCAGCCAGAGTAGAAACATTGGACGTGTTTCTTTCAACCTGTTGTCTATGTTCCCCATCAGTAAAATGGGTACCTGGGTGTTAGTGGACTGGTGTGGGTCGCATCCTGGGAGACTGACCTAAGGAGGCCTGGTCACAGACCGGGCCGCGGGGGCGTTGACCCCCGGAACTCTCTCCAGGTAAACTCCAGGTAAAGGGGAAGCGCTAAACCCGGAGGATTATACAGCGCCTGGGGGGGATGTGGAAGGCATTCAGGCTTAATTCGGGGAACTGGAGCACAGATCAAATTCCCTAAATCATGAGCCCCTCACCAACATCAAGGAACCTTCCTTGAGGGGATAGGAAACTTAAAAAAATGATCTTGGGCAATAAGAAAATGAAATTTACAGCAATTGTCGCAATTTTTATAATTTTTTCCAGAACGACAACCTAACATAGGTCTTACTCATAGGTTAGGTTAGGTACGATTACTCAGGAAATTGGACAAGTGTTTCCTGACCCGCCACTGCATTATTATCATCAAAACTAAACGCTAAACCCACCACGGTCATATACCGCTGCCGACGCCACTGTAACTTTCGGTTATGTGACCGAGGCTTTCCACTGGCTTACCAGTCCACCCTTTTAAAAAATCATGTCTTATATTAATGATATATCTTAATCTTAAAGCGCCCCTCATATAGCATGTTGTACTGCAGTCATGTTCCATGTATGAATGAATCCTGAATAGAACTCGACGTGACTAATATTGCTAATAAAGGCGACCTAGCTGCCAGGGAGTGTGGACGTGCCTCGCTCCTCTCTCCTGACAGTCTAGCAAGCTATCCAGTGACATCATGGCATTTAGCGTGTGGAGGCGGGTGAACACCGTTGGTATAAAGCTTATTCGGGAAGGGGGGGGGGGCATTACGCCTGAGAATGCACAGGATTTTGCTACCCAAGATTATCCGTGACACTTACAGTATTGAGACCAAGGATTTGCACGGTGTGGCTTTAAATGGCACCTACCGGATATTTGTGAAACTACTCAAGGGGCCAGTATATGAGGAGCTGGTTGAGCAATTCCAAGATATCTGCGTAGATGTGTTCCCTGCAGTGCGTGTGTGTATGGTGGATGTCTCACGACAATACACGTGGGTGAAACTGCGCAACGTGCTCTTCAAGGCCGATGCAATGGATCTCCGCAGTGTTTTCAGCAGATACGGAGTGGTACACATGGCAAAACACGGCAAGTGGGAGGCTGGGGAGTAAGCTGGTCTCCCCGAAGGCACGTTTACCCTTAAGATGTCTCTTCGCCAGGCCATACCGTCGTATGTGTACCTTAATGACTTCCGCACGCAGGTCATGGTGTCGTATGCTGGCCAACGACGGACGTGCCGCCTCTGTGGAGCCTATGATCATATGGCGGCAGCGTGTGGGCAGCGAGGGCAGGCCGGGAGGCCGGCCGGCGAAGCAACAAATGACGTTGGGCAGGATTATTATTATAATCAAGGGGAAGCGCTAAACCCGGAGGATTATACAGTGCCTGGGGGGGATGTGGAAGGCATTCAGGATTAATTCGGGGAACTGGAGCACAGATCCAATTCCCTAAATCATGAGCCCCTCACCAACATCAAGTAACCTTCCTTGAGGGGCGATGGGCAGGAGGCTCCCACACATAGACAAGGAGATGGTGGGCATGGTCGCCTTTGGAGTGAAGAAACTGAGGAGCCTGTGGTGGAGACAGAAATGGAGCTGACGTCTCCTGAGTTGCCTGCATCGCAGGTGCTACAACAGGATTTTGGGGAGGACCAGGTTTTGCATACCATGTTCCCGTGTACAGATGTGGTCTCCACGACTGTGCCGTCGGCCAGTCCGGAGCTCGTGTCCGTGGCAGTCGAGAAGCAGGAGGCGGTTGTTGGTGCTGATAAGGTCCCCAGGGCCCAGGTGCGATTGCAAAAGTAGTAGTGGGGCAGCGAGGGAGGAAACCTTAGCCGCCAATAACCGGCAGCGCTGGTTAATGGCGTGTGTGTCTTGGGGCGCCAGTTCGCGTGCGCCTTGAGGGCAGGGCATGTGCCCAGTACAGGATTATGCCGCTGGTGTGTGTATGAAATTTGGACTATTATGTTATATTGTAACATTATGGGGTGGGGTCTGTGTGGATTGAGTGAATTGTATATTATACCTATGTATTCACACTATAAAAATATGTAGTGTATCAATGAGATAAGATGTTTTAATTTTCTTTGTATTTGTATATTAGGTTGAGGATAGGTTTGAGTGAGTAGCGCAAAGGAGCGGGGAGGGGGGGGGGTGAGGCTTCTCACACGTTAGTGCTGGGGAGAATTTTAGTGATAGGTGTCCTTACCTACAGGGAATTATTTATATATGCTAAATGTATTTCAGTTTGTGGTGATGTATTGATTATTTTGATATATATATCTAAGCCATGACTGGTGTTAGTACACTGTTCAAGCAGTCTTGTGTAATACACAGTGTTGGACGAGCAAGACAACTGTAATATTGATGTATATATGTCAGCATGTCTGTAATTGATGCAGGTTGCTGTGGCAAACCTGTTTGATTTAGAATAGGAGGTGGATAAGGATGGAGGGGGTGCCCACACGGGGTTGTGTGGGGTGGACTATTGATCAATTGAAGTTTTACATCTGTTGCCGGATAAGCTGTATAGCCCTTGTGGCTTAGCGCTTCTTTTTGATTATAATAATAATAATAATGTTGCCGGATAGGTCTTGTATTTTACTTTTCCTGTTCTGTACTGTTTCAAATAGAATTTAAAAAAACAAATATTGCTAATAAACGACTAGTATCAAGGTTCAAACAGCATTTCAGAGCTTCGGAGCTGAGAGTGGAACTTGACACCCCTTAGTGCGTCTGGTGTCCCCATACACTGCAGGAGGGTTACTACGCTGCACTAATCTATATAAACCAGCATGGTTATAAACATCGAGAAGTGTGCGTATATATATGTGTATTATATATACTGAAAAGTATAGCTGTGTATATACACTGAAAGCATAATTGAATTAGCATTTAGTGGATAATGTACTGCATCTCTGACCAGTGGTGCAGCGCTGTATAGTCCTTGTGGCTTAGCGCTTCTTTTTGATTATAATAATAATAATCTGACCAGTGGTCGTGAGTGGCTGTAGCTCCACTGACACTTCAGTAGTTGATAAACTCCACACCTACTCCACCAGCCAACCAGGGACAGTTTATGACTCAGAAAATATTGTACAGAGCGTGTATAAACACTTGATATACAACTGGGAGCACATAACTCTACCTAGGTAAGTGTAAATGTAAGATGTTGATGAAACTAATGTGTGAGAAGTGCTAGTGTGAGAAGTGCTGGTGTGAGAAGTGCTAGTGTGAGAAGTGCTGGTGTGAGAAGTGCTAGTGTGAGAAGTGCTGGTGTGAGAAGTGCTGGTGTGAAGTGCTGGTGTGAGAAGTGCTAGTGTGAGAAGTGCTGGTGTGAGAAGTGCTGGTGTGAGAAGTGCTGGTGTGAGAAGTGCTAGTGTGAGAAGTGCTAGTGTGAGAAGTGCTGGTGTGAGAAGTGCTAGTGTGAGAAGTGCTGGTGTGAGAAGTGCTGGTGTGAGAAGTGCTGGTGTGAGAAGTGCTGGTGTGAGAAGTGCTGGTGTGAGAAGTGCTGGTGTGAGAAGTGCTGGTGTGAGAAGTGCTAGTGTGAGAAGTGCTGGTGTGAGAAGTGCTGGTGTGAGCAGTGCTAGTGTGAGCAGTGCTAGTGTGAGAAGTGCTAGTGTGAGAAGTGCTGGTGTGAGAAGTGCTGGTGTGAGAAGTGCTGGTGTGAGAAGTGCTGGTGTGAGAAGTGCTGGTGTGAGAAGTGCTGGTGTGAGAAGTGCTAGTGTGAGAAGTGCTGGTGTGAGAAGTGCTAGTGTGAGAAGTGCTGGTGTGAGAAATGCTGGTTTGAGAAGTGCTGGTGTGAGAAGTGCTGGTGTGAGAAGTGCTGGTGTGAGAAGTGCTGGTGTGAGAAGTGCTGGTGTGAGAAGTGCTGGTGTGAGAAGTGCTGGTGTGAGAAGTGCTGGTGTGAGAAGTGCTAGTGTGAGCAGTGCTGGCGTGACAAATGCTGGTGTGACCAATGCTAGTGTGACCAATGCTAGTGTGACCAATGCTAGTGTGACCAATGCTGGCGTGACCAATGCTAGTGTGACTAGTGCTGGCGTGACCAATGCTGGCGTGACCAATGCTAGTGTGACCAATGCTGGCGTGACCAGTGCTGGTGTGACCAGTGGTGGCGTGACCAGTGGTGGCGTGACCAGTGCTGGTGTGACCAGTGGTGGCGTGACCAGTGGTGGCGTGACCAATGCTAGTGTGACCAGTGGTGGCGTGACCAGTGCTGGTGTGACCAGTGGTGGCGTGACCAGTGCTGGTGTGACCAGTGGTGGCGTGACCAGTGGTGGCGTGATCAATGCTAGTGTGACCAGTGGTGGTGTGGCCAGTGGTGGCGTGACCAGTGGTGGCGTGACCAGTGGTGGCGTGACCAGTGGTGGCGTGACCAGTGGTGGCGTGACCAGTGCTGGTGTGACCAATGCTAGTGTGACCAGTGGTGGCGTGACCAGTGGTGGTGTGACCAGTGGTGGTGTGACCAGTGGTGGTGTGACCAGTGGTGGCGTGACCAGTGCTGGTGTGACCAGTGGTGGTGTGACCAGTGGTGGTGTGACCAGTGGTGGTGTGACCAGTGGTGGTGTGACCAGTGGTGGTGTGACCAGTGGTGGTGTGACCAGTGGTGGCGTGACCAGTGGTGGCGTGACCAGTGGTGGCGTGACCAGTGGTGGCGTGACCAGTGCTGGCGTGACCAGTGCTGGTGTGACCAGTGGTGGCGTGACCAGTGCTGGTGTGACCAGTGCTGGCGTGACCAGTGGTGGCGTGACCAGTGGTGGCGTGACCAGTGGTGGCGTGACCAGTGGTGGTGTGACCAGTGGTGGTGTGACCAGTGGTGGTGTGACCACTGCTGGTGTGACCAGTGCTGGTGACCAGTGCTGGTGTGACCAGTGCTGGTGACCAGTGCTGGTGTGACCAGTGCTGGTGACCAGTGCTGGTGTGACCAGTGCTGGTGTGACCAGTGGTGGTGTGACCAGTGGTGGTGTGACCACTGCTGGTGTGACCACTGCTGGTGTGACCACTGCTGGTGTGACCACTGCTGGTGTGACGACCAGTGGTGGTGTGACCACTGCTGGTGTGACCAGTGGTGGTGTGACCACTGCTGGTGTGACCACTGCTGGTGTGACCAGTGCTGGTGTGACCAGTGCTGGTGTGACCACTGCTGGTGTGACCACTGCTGGTGTGACCACTGCTGGTGTGACCAGTGGTGGTGTGACCACTGCTGGTGTGACCAGTGGTGGTGTGACCAGTGCTGGTGTGACCAGTGGTGGTGTGACCACTGCTGGTGTGACCAGTGGTGGTGTGACCAGTGGTGGTGTGACCACTGCTGGTGTGACCAGTGCTGGTGTGACCAGTGCTGGTGTGACCAGTGCTCATAAATCCTTTGTTTTTTTTTTTTTATATTTTATTTAAAAACAACATACACATGATACAAGTCGACAATTAGCAAATCCAAAACCGTGACAGACAATGTCAGTACACACACAATAAACAAAAAAAAAAAAAAAAAAAAACATTTTAACATATTGATATAACGAAATTCTACCGTAAGAAACCCAACCCGTTTACGGAAAAAAAAAAAAAAAAAAAAAAAAACATACCGACTACAAAACAGAACGTCGGAGTCATAAAACATGTAGGAATAAGTCCTATAATCATGTATATATGTATATACATACACATGCACATATACACATACATGTATGTGCACATATGTTCTTACAGCACAGACTGGATTATACTAGAACAAACAAACAAACAAACAAAAAAGACTTATCACTAAAAAAAAAACTAGACAAACTAAATACATAACATCCAAAACAGAAGTGGCAGACAATGTCAGGTACACACAAAAAACATTGTAACACATTGATATAACAAATTCTACTAAAATAACCCAACCAACCGACTTCCAAACAAACAGTCGGAGTCATTATAAAACATGTAGGAATGAGTCCTATATATATATATATATATATATATATATATATATATATATATATATATATATATATATATATACATATATATATATATACATATATACGCATGCATGCTTATACACACATACGTGTATGTGCATTTGTTCGTACAGAACAAACTGGATCATACATAGAAATAAAGCACTAAATGACTTTTCACCAAATAAACTAAAAAAATATTACATCCAATGATAGAACTATACCTAAGACATTGGTTCCCACAAACACACCTACACACACACAAAATTAATGTTACCGATTAACACTCAATATATAATATGACCTTCCAGTCAAATGAAGGGTATATATAAACCCCATCAAATACTTTTATATTTTGGTACATAGGTCATTTTGTACCCATTCAATACGATAAAAAAGAGACATATGACAAGGATAAATCTAACATCAGATTCGAATGTATAAAACATATCCTCACAATATACATATAAATATAAACCCCCTATATAAAATGGTTCTTATAACAATAAGAGAAAAAACAGAAAATCACATACTACTTTTGACTCTGTGATTTTACAAAATTCATAAAGGTCTACATACCCCGGAGCCCCCGACGGCTCCCTGCAAAAAAAAAAAAAAAAAAAAAAAAAAAAAAAAAAAAACCCAAAAAAAACTTTACCCACATCTACCACCTTGCAAACCAATCAACCTTCCTCATCAGGCTTCCAATCACTCCAAGAGGACACACCACTGAAGAGACCAACCCCTTGCCTCTCACCCCGTCACCAAACGGAGTAGACGTTCAACAGTAAGCTCACGATATCCCTCCGGAAAACTAATTACCCACCTTCCCCCATATAATTGTTTGTTCCTACATGCTGTCCTATAAAAACACGCCGCCAACGCTTTTATCCTAATGTTTCCCTCCACCTCCCTCATCCCCCAAGAAACATGCAAGTAATCAACTATTACGTATCTGATAGCCCTCCCCACCTCTTTGGGTACCCCTCCCATATCTAACATTAAAGCCCTGAGGGTTGATATCTGTCCCCCCCCCCAATAAAAAGAAAACCCTCTTCAACCACAATCTTACCACCTCCAAAGCAGAACAAAAATATACTACATGAAAAGCCGTTTCAACTTCCCCACAAAAACCGCATGATGCCTCTCTCACAAAACCCATTCGTCTTAGCACCTCTTTCGATGCTAACGTCCCCATAAGAAATCTATAAACTAATTCCCTCGCTCTTGCCGGTATTCTTAATTTACTAAATTCCACCCATATCACTCTCCAATCATATGTGGGATACACTGCCATCCCTTGCATTGATTCCTGACGACGACCCACACCCACTAACCGTTTTACCTTGAGTTTTTTAACATTGCGTACCTTTAACATAAACCGCAACATATCTTCACACTCCACTAAGTCCCTGCCACCCCACCATTTGCGGATATCCCCCATCACCTCCCCCACCCGAAGACCCCTTTCCCCCGCTGCCCGAATATACCTCTGCTTCACATATAGCGCCTTCACCCTAGACCCTAATGCCATCAATCCCAATCCTCCCTGTCTTACCGCAGTCATTACCACATCTTTACCCAACCACGCCCTCCCAAAACCCCACACATACCTTAAGGCTCTTCTTTGTAATTCCATAATATCCTGACTTCTTAAGGGGTAAATTTCCGCCACTCCCCACACCTTACTATAAATCAGCGTATTTACCACCACAACCCTTTGATGCAAGGTTACATCCCCGGCCCTTAGACTCCTGAGCCTACTCAAAGCTCTGTCCATTACCATTTCTGAATTAACCCTCCTGCTCTCCTGTACATCTGCTAAATACAAAATCCCACAAATCTTTAGCCTATCTACAGTTATCCATCCAAACTCCTCCCCCAAGGTCCCTCCTACCCAATTGCCTACCTCCAACAACCGTGATTTCTGCTTATTAACTCTCATCCCAGTAGCATTCCCAAAAATCTCAATTACCCTTCCCACTTTACTTAAATCTTCTATCTCATTAAGTAAAACAGTTGTATCATCTACATAACCAACAATATTCCCACAAAATCCACCTCTCTCCCCCATCCTTCCCATCCCACCATCAACCAGAACATAGAAAGGATTCTGCATACATGCAAAGAGTATTTGGGAGAGTGGACACCCCTGCCTTAAACCCCTCCCCATGCTTACTGAACTACCCAACCTACCATTTACCTGTACTCTCATCGATGCATTCTCATACAATGTCCTCACCCATCCAACCACCCTCCCTCCAAAACCCATTCTCACCATACTCTCAAACAAAAAGTCCCTATCCACATAATCATAAGCTTTCTCCCAATCCAGACCTAGAATACCTCCCTTACTACTACCCTCAAGGAAATCCCGAATACGTCCATGACCTACCCGCATACTCCTCCCCGGGATACCAAATTGTCCCCCATGTATCACCGACCCCATGACCTTCTTCAGTCTATTACCCAAAATTTTCGCAAAAACCTTGTAATCTGCACACATCAAAGATATTGCTCGGTAAGCACTCAACTCTCTACCCCCCCTCTTCTTTGGCACCAAAACTATGACACCCGTACTTTGCGATGTGCCCAACTTCCCACTAGTTAACATATGATCCAATAGCCTAACAAAGCACTGCCTAATACACCCCCAATGTGCTCTATAAAAATCATTTGGTATACCGTCTATCCCTGGTGTTTTCCCGGTACTCATCCCGAAAACTGCCTCTTCCACCTCAACCTCACTTATACCAACCTCCAACCCCACTCTATCCTGCTCACTTAAAATGCTATGGAACCCCCCTTCAAAAATACCCTCCCAGGAACCCCCCTCCCTCCAACTCCATTTCTCCCTAAACCAACTATCAGCATAGAGACTCATACTTTCAGTATTGGATAGGACTCGACCCACTGGATACCCTCCCACCCCAGGGCTTGTCTCCAATTGTAGAATGGTGGTTACACTCTGTCGGTCCCTAAATTTACGTAAAACAAACCCAGACGGCTTATCACCCCACAATACATCCTCTAACCCCGCCCTAACCCTAATTGCATCAAACCTATCATTGTGTATTTCAGCGATCCTGCTCCGCAGACTGTCCATGTCATCCCTCCTACCACCTCCCCCAACATAACAATCTTGCAACTGTCCCTCCAGATAATTTTGCAACCCAAAACGCCACCTCGCCTCTTCCCGTCCCCTAACCTTAAAAAAATTCGCTATTCCCGGTTTTGCCTGCATTTCCCACCAATCTAACAGATCTATCTCCCTGTCCCTAGCCTCCCAAAAAGGCAACCACCAATCACTGAAAAAAGGCCCCTCCTCCTCCTCCTTAAGAAGCCTTACATTTAATTTCCAGTACCCAGAATAAATACGCACCACTCCATCCCACATCAAATCTGCTATTACCGCCCTGTGATCCGAAAACCCCACATCGAAGGTTTGCACCCTCACAACATCTATACCCTGCTTAATATAAATTCTGTCCAATCGCGCTTCATATCCCCTACGGACGAACGTGTGCTCCACTAGGTATCCCCCCCTCCCCACCACATCAACAACCCCAATATCTCGCAATACATCCCTCAGCACACTCAGCACACAACCCGCCCCTCTCGGTTCGACATCACCACTCCTAATCACACAATTCCAATCACCACCTATTACTGTTATAGCAGGCAAACCTCTCAAGTGATACAGCAATACCTCTCTGACAAAATCTACTTTTACCCTGGTATTGCTAGTTGCTGGCATGTAAACTCCTACAAAACTAGCTCGACTCTCACCCCAGACACCATCCACCCTCACGACCCTCCCACCCCCCCCCCTCTTCCCAGCCGATGACACGCAAGGGGCTGGTCTCCTTTATCGCCACTGCTACCCCACCTTTCAATTGCAAACCACTGGTAACATACATCCGATATCCTTTTAACCGCAACACACAACCAGCCCTATGATTATGCTCTTGCAAAAAGCAAATATCTACATCAAACCGCCGTAAAAACCACTCCAACCAAACTTTCTTAACCTCAGTCTTAAGTCCATTGACATTAAGCGTGACACTTCTGAAAATTATAGAAGTGGCGGCTTTCCCCTATGCCGCTGGGATTTACTCGCTGCACTTTTCACATTACGTATTCCCTTACCACTCGAGTTATCCTGTGCAGTCACCTCCCCCCTCCCTCTCCCACTGTGCAACTCAGGCGCACCTCTAGCACTATGTGGCATCGGCTCCACAACCGCTGCCCATGACTTCTTCCCCGGCCTCTGCCCCGGGGTAATAACCTCGTCTATCTCTGATGCCGCAGTTCTTTTTCTAGAACTTCCACTTACACACATCTCACCCTCAGACGAATCCTCCTGGTGTACCTCCACGGCCACCACACACTCCAGCCTTTTCTTACTCAAGTCTTTCTCCACAATTTGTTGTCCCTCCAGCTCTCCAACTTCACATAAACTGAGGACACCTTCTACACCGGGCTCATCCCCATCCAAAAAATCCTTGATGACATCTGCCAGTAAACCCTCCTGAGTCGAAGCTTCCTGGACTAAAGACTCCTCAGATAACACCTTCGACTCCCCCGACTCCCCTGGGATAGTGACACACGTCTCCTCCTCCGCCACCTCCCGGTCGACCTCCTTGCTCCAGAGATCAGGCCTCCGGCCTCCAGAGGCAACAGAGCCAGGCACCAAATCACACGACTGTTGAATCACAATCGGCGTTTCCAGAATTCGAGGAGCCTGCCTCCTAGGACACTGGGCTGCCATGTGCTCATAAGAGCTGCACAGACGACATGTTTTTCTCTGACCCGCATAGTACACATAAACCTGTGTTCTACAACCGGTCATCGTTACATAGGATGGTATAGGCCTTGTTAAAGACATTTTAAGGGTGTAAGAACCTTCCGGCATTCCTTCATACGGACCATCCCTCCATACCCCCATGGTTGCAGAATGCACTGTCCCATAACTGCGAAAAAACTCCTGTAGTCCATACGCCGTAGCCTCGAAGGGTACATTCCGTACCTTCACCCATGTGTAGTACTTAGAAACATCATGTAACACAACATCCATCGCTGAATTCACACTCATGCGTTGTTCCTGGTACTGCTCGACAATTCTTGTGTAGAAGCCGGCTCTCAGAAATTTCACGAAGATTCTTGACAAACCATTAAGAGCGACGCCATATAATTCCTCGTTGGGGATACCATATGTGTCCCTGATGATGTTAGGGAGAAGTACGTTCATCGTATCTCCACTTAACGTACCACGAACCAGCTCTATGCAGATAGTATTTACTCTCCGTACTGTATGTTCAGCCATTTTGATATCCCAAAATGAGCAGCGCACGTCCACACTACTCAATGGTTGTTGATGTACTGTGGTAGCTCGCCTGAAAAACAGCAGAGGGTGTGCTGGGCACAACCGCACTCCACCGTAGTCAGGCAGCGAATGAAGGGTATAAGAGAGGTTACCTCCTGTAGGCGGAGGCTCCTGAGACCGTTTATTAATATATGTTATTGTTTTCTTGTAGGTAAACGGAAGAGGTCATCGTGGGACAGTTAACACACCACCGGTAAGGTAAGTATTTATTTTACTCTAGTAGTCACGTTTTCCAGAATTAGGAATCTGTAGTATTTAGCGCATTTACGTGGATTAGGTACGTTACTGACACAGGTCAGGTACGTTACTGACACAGGTCAGGTACGTTACTGACACAGGTCAGGTACGCTACTGACACAGGTCAGGTACGCTACTGACACAGGTCAGGTACGCTACTGACACAGGTCAGGTACGCTACTGACACAGGTCATGTACGCTACTGACACAGGTAAGGTACGCTACTGACGCAGGTCAGTTACGCTACTGACGCAGGTCAGGTACGCTACTGACACGGGTCAGGTACGCTACTGACACAGATACATATACACAAAATGTACTACCCACCTGGAATTTAAATAAACGTATGTATATAAAATAAAGCGTTTAGTGACGTATGAGGAAGCCGGAATATGGCGATAGTATCTATTTTGCACTAATGAGTTGTGTTAATCGTGGGTCATCGGGGCCAATAGAAATATTATTGACCAAAATTCACAATGACTTAATAGAGGAAGTGAAAGGGTATCTGGAAATGCCCAGATATATAATGTAATAGCCATAATAAGGCTGATAAGGAGCTGTGATTGGTCGACATAGTTACACCTGATTGTTCCCTAATCCGCTAGTGCCGTAGATCCCGTTAAAATTATATTGCTTAAATGATTATGATTATAATTAGTTATTATATCTAAACCATTTATTTTAAATTTCTCAAAGTTGTAAAGTAAAAGGACACAAGTGCAACTAATGTGACATTTATTGTGGCAACGTTTCGCTCTCCAGGAGCTTTATCAAGCCATTATAAACAATACATGGACACAGAGGGTATATAAAGGCTCAGAGTGAGGTGCAATACTAGTGAGGTACCATTTCGATGTTCACTAGTGGTAGTGGTGGTAGTAGTAGTAGTAGTAGTGGTAGTGACAAAAGTAATACAATATGGTAGAGCAATTAATTCGTACATGAGTAAAAGGATACAAAAGCTATTACTTGGGTAACATAAAAATAGGTTGGACAAATGTAGACTGGAATGAGGCAGCTTGTTTCAGTGTTCACTCTCTGTAATGTGCTTTGTGTAGTATAACAGGAGAGACTATGTGATGGCAGGGTTTACTGTTTTCAGGAGGATTCTTGCTAAGACTTCAGAGATTTGTAGAAGAATGGTTCAGAGAACCGACATGTTGATAAATTAGACACATGTGCAACTCTTGGGTATCTTTATTGAGGAAACGTTTCGCCACACAGTGGCTTCATCAGTCCATACGTAGGAGAAACTTGAAGAACAGGAGGAGAATGAGGTAATCAGTCCCTCAACCTTGAGTCGATGTGTTCAGTCCATCAATCTTGAATAGAATACGGCATATCAGCGGAGAAGCAGCTTATAAACCGTATGGTAGGAGAGGTGCAGCAGTCATAGGTCGTGTCACATTTGTTCAATATGGAAGTAGGTCGTGCCCAAGAATTAGGCAAGAGAAGAATTCTCCTCCTGTTCTTCAAGTTTCTCCTACGTATGGACTGATGAAGCCACTGTGTGGTGAAACGTTTCCTCAATAAAGATACCCAAGAGTTGCACATGTGTCTAATTTATCAAGACTTCGGAGATGGTGAAGCTGCAGTTGTTTTGTTTAACTGTATTTGAAACAGCGATCAGTGCTGATTCGAGGCACTTGCGTCTGCGGAAATTAGTTTCATTGATCACTAATTGGGCTTCTCTATTTGTCCAACCTATTTTTATGTTACCCAAGTAATAGCTTTTGTATCCTTTTACTCATGTACGAATTAATTGCTCTACCATATTGTATTACTTTTGTCACTAACTACTACTACTACTACTACTACCACTACTACTACTACTACTACTAGTGAACATCGAAATGTTACCTCGTATGGCAATCAGTTGTATTTTTTTATATATATATATATGTTTAAAAACTTCATGTGACAAGAGAACAGGTACAGGAATCATAATTACTCCACGAGTAATACAAAAATTTTCAGTTTACAGTCCAAGAGGTAGATACATGTTTATGACATGGAATCAAGTGTAATTATTATAATCAAAAGGAAGCGCTAAACCATAAGGGAATCAGTTGTAAGTTCCTAACTCCCACGTGCGATCAGTATTAACACCCATATATTTATGGGCCATAAGGTTGAATGTAGGATTACTTCAACCTACCGCCCCCTCCCCCCTGTCGAAATACTGTTCCCCTTCACACCATACACATGCTACCTATTATCAAATCCATTGAAAACTTTAAATAGGAGTCTAGAGGTAACTACTAAACATGATAAAATCGTAAGTAGTTGAAACATTGTGTCATCCTTCAGAAAATTAACGACAAATCTCATAGGATGGTCGTTTTACAAAAGGAGACCCAAAAGACAATCTTGCACACCAATTAGGATGCTTAAAATTAACCCCTAAAAAGGCAATTAAAACACTATACTGATGATGCTGACGTCAGCACGACGACTGTGTACTACTTGTCAGGGACAATACCTACGATGACGCTGGGAAAGACCCACATGGACTTCGCTACGTCACCAAAAAACATTAGCAAAAAAAATACGAACTCGGCCATGGCCGGGAACTGGTCCAGTTTCACAAAAGGAAAAAGCATTTACCGAACAAAAGCGTTTTGTCCGTCTTGCTAGACGTAATGTCCAGAAAGAAAAAATCAACATCTCAGTCGCACATCGCATCACATCCATACACCTTCAAGCACACGTAACTTACCATAACTACAAGCACGCAACTCGGTAACTCCCGCTTCCACCCTAAATATCCTAACATACCTTAGGGTGTTACCACGGGATGAGTCCAGCCCCTCGCTGCCTTACCCACCTCTCAGTTGCAGCAACCACTGTACTGTAAGACTCCTATAGCTTGCAGGAAAGACGATACCCCACTTCCCACCGTAAAGGAGTCTGTTCCTACAAGCTGTTCTATAAATACCCGCTGCAATCGCCCTAACCCTAACTACTCCCTCGGTTTCCCTCATACCCCATGAGATATATAGGAAGTCAACCACCACGTACAGTATTGCCCTTCTTACCTCCCTTGACACTCCGCTAACTTCCAAGGTTAAGGCGCGTAGAGTCGAGATACTTCTCCCACTGAGAAACCCTAAAACCCTACCCATCCACGTACGAACTTCTTCCAATGTTTCACAAAAATAAACCGCATGAAACGCAGTTTCTTCCAGACCACAACTTAAACAATTCGCATCCCTTACCAAACCCATCCTGCTTACAAAAACCGTCCCATATTTCCCCCCCGTTACACAGCGAAAAAACAGACAGCCCCTGCACAATTTCCCTATGACATCTCCGCACCAACTGCCCAGCCCTAATCCTTTGAACATTTTTCAACTTCAACAAGAGACGCAACATGTCCTCACACTCTATTAATCCTCTGCCACTCCACCATTTGCGTATATCTACCATTTTTTTTTTTATATTTTATTTAAAACTCAGGTACAAAATATATGGGTACATAATGAATATGTAGCAAGATACAGGCAGTGAAACAATCTGCAGTGACTACACAAATACCGGAGAAGCACTTATATAATATCAGAATTGGCTGCTGCACTCCAATCAAACACTGCTTTTATGTACTGTGCTTCACGTGAAAAGTTGGTCTTATAATAAACGATAATACTACCTAGTAATGTTTACACTCCCCCCTCCCCTTGAAAACATACCACTTTCACCTTAGTATACTTATTAACAAATCTCTCATACATTTATAAGAGCATTAAGGACATCATTGACAACATGTATAAACACAATCCAGCCATCTAAAAGGCTGACTATAATAAAAGGAATGTCTGAACATGATAGCACACATCCACCATTGAAACTAATCCACACCTTAACCCTCATATACCTCATAATAACAATCAATATCGTGCACGGTGGTGGGTTTAATACACTCCCGCTGACACTTCATCCCCCCACATGCCTAGTAACTATGTCTGCCGTCACCACTCATAACCACCATCAGTCATTGAATTTAAAAATACATTAGAATACAATAAAATAAAAGAATATAAGGACCCCTTATCGACTCTGCCACAGAAAAATATAATTTTTCCATTTTCTAAATACTGCTGATTCATCTTTGTGCTGACACAAAATATCCCCCATCACCTACGATTTTTATCACTTTTCTCTAAAAATAAATACCAGATTATACATTTCATCAGTCAAAATTATATTACAATAAGCATAAAAATATCAATTATATTTATCATCCGACTAATAGGTGTACATTGCTATTACGCTGAATTCCATGAAATTTACATAAGAATTAATACATATATTGACAATCCTCACAATCCTTCCCGTCTTCTAAATACTGTGTACATACATTCTATGACGTTTCGTTATGATCCATTCATATTTACTTTACACTTCCCCTTTTCCCCAGTGCAAGATAAATGCCACTTGAACTAGACGTCACAACACCTTACATTTGTTCACTTAAAACGTATAAAATAAGAACTAACATAAATAACTTATAACAATATTTTTTTTTTTTTAATCACACTGGCCGATTCCCACCAAGGCAGGGTGGCCCGAAAAAGAAAAACTTTCACCATCATTCACTCCATCACTGTCTTGCCAGAAGGGTGCTTTACACTACAGTTTTTAAACTGCAACATTAACACCCCTCCTTCAGAGTGCAGGCACTGTACTTCCCATCTCCAGGACTCAAGTCCGGCCTGCCAGTTTCCCTGAATCCCTTCATAAATGTTACTTTGCTCACACTCCAACAGCACGTCAAGTATTAAAAACCATTTGTCTCCATTCACTCCTATCAAACACGCTCACGCATGCCTGCTGGAAGTCCAAGCCCCTCGCACACAAAACCTCCTTTACCCCCTCCCTCCAACCCTTCCTAGGCCGACCCCTACCCCGCCTTCCTTCCACTACAGACTGATACACTCTTGAAGTCATTCTGTTTCGCTCCATTCTCTCTACATGTCCGAACCACCTCAACAACCCTTCCTCAGCCCTCTGGATAACAGTTTTGGTAATCCCGCACCTCCTCCTAACTTCCAAACTACGAATTCTCTGCATTATATTCACACCACACATTGCCCTCAGACATGACATCTCCACTGCCTCCAGCCTTCTCCTCGCTGCAACATTCATCACCCACGCTTCACACCCATATAAGAGCGTTGGTAAAACTATACTCTCATACATTCCCCTCTTTGCCTCCAAGGACAAAGTTCTTTGTCTCCACAGACTCCTAAGTGCACCACTCACTCTTTTTCCCTCGTCAATTCTATGATTCACCTCATCTTTCATAGACCCATCCGCTGACACGTCCACTCCCAAATATCTGAATACGTTCACCTCCTCCATACTCTCTCCCTCCAATCTGATATTCAATCTTTCATCACCTAATCTTTTTGTTATCCTCATAACCTTACTCTTTCCTGTATTCACCTTTAATTTTCTTCTTTTGCACACCCTACCAAATTCATCCACCAATCTCTGCAACTTCTCTTCAGAATCTCCCAAAAGCACAGTGTCATCAGCAAAGAGCAGCTGTGACAACTCCCACTTTGTGTGTGATTCTTTATCTTTTAACTCCACGCCTCTTGCCAAGACCCTCGCATTTACTTCTCTTACAACCCCATCTATAAATATATTAAACAACCACGGTGACATCACACATCCTTGTCTAAGGCCTACTTTTACTGGGAAAAAATTTCCCTCTTTCCTACATACTCTAACTTGAGCCTCACTATCCTCGTAAAAACTCTTCACTGCTTTCAGTAACCTACCTCCTACACCATACACTTGCAACATCTGCCACATTGCCCCCCTATCCACCCTGTCATACGCCTTTTCCAAATCCATAAATGCCACAAAGACCTCTTTAGCCTTATCTAAATACTGTTCACTTATATGTTTCACTGTAAACACCTGGTCCACACACCCCCTACCTTTCCTAAAGCCTCCTTGTTCATCTGCTATCCTATTCTCCGTCTTACTCTTAATTCTTTCAATTATAACTCTACCATACACTTTACCAGGTACACTCAACAGACTTATCCCCCTATAATTTTTGCACTCTCTTTTATCCCCTTTGCCTTTATACAAAGGAACTATGCATGCTCTCTGCCAATCACTAGGTACCTTACCCTCTTCCATACATTTATTAAATAATTGCACCAACCACTCCAAAACTATATCCCCACCTGCTTTTAACATTTCTATCTTTATCCCATCAATCCCGGCTGCCTTACCCCCTTTCATTTTACCTACTGCCTCACGAACTTCCCCAATACATATTCCCATATTTATGTATTATCATGTTCAACAAGATATATATGTTTATTAACAAAGTTCCAGAGCAATATCAGACTAATATTACTCTTTCACACACTAAATAACATAATATAACATTATAGCTCCTAATAAAACATGTACAGAGCAGTACTACCTCAATCATTAAAAACCATCCTGGCACAAGACACTTCAGAAAGCCACCCCCTGCCATCCCCTGACCCCATACTGTCTATATTAAAAAACACAAACTCACGTTCCTTTTCATGCCCAAGCCCATACCTGACGTCTAAAGTCATAAAACCCCTGTCTCTTAACCAAAAGTCACCAGTTCACCCCCCCCCTACGCCCCCCTCATTCCTAACGACTTTACACCCATATGCTCCACTACCACACACTTTTATTCCACCTTCCATCCTCCACTAATCTCAAAATGGAACAAAATGCCAGTTTATGGAGAAACAACCCATTCCAGTTCTAAACTACACCCAACCCTAACATTACACCTACGTCAGATTACGATAACCCAAGGGAAAACTATTTACCCACACCTTCCCATATAGTAGCCTATTTCTGCAAACTGTACGATACACACTCGCCGCAAGCGCCCGCACCCTACAATCACCCCCCACCTCCCGCATGCACCAAGACACATACAAAAAATCTGCCACCACATACATCACTGCCCTCCGAATGTCCTTGGAAACCCCGCCCACATCAAAACGCAAAGCCCTCAAAGTCGAAATGTTTCTCCCCCCTCCCGCCACTATACCCACGACCCACGCTAACCATGTCCTTACAACCTCCAAGTTTTCACAAAAATATACAGCATGAAAAGCAGTCTCCTCTTCCCCACAATGCAAACAAGTGCCCGCACCTACATAACCCATTCTATATAGCACTGACCTTGAAGCTAGAATTCCCATAAAGAATCTATATACCACTTCACGAACCATTGGCTTTAATCTAATCTTCCGAAAGTCTTCCCAAATGCCCCTCCAATCATACATCAGGTATGTTGCTACTCCCTGTATCACTGTACCCTGCCTACCTGTCCTCCCAAGACTACTTACCCTAACTTTTCTTGCATCCCGTATTGCCAACAAATTATGCACCATATCTTCCCACAATAATAACGCCTTCCCCTTCCACCATTATCCCACATCCTCCATGACCTCTCCCACCCTTCTACCCCTCTCCCCTCCCACCCTCAAGTATCGCTGCTTCACATACACTGCCTTCACACGTGTGTCCAAAGGTATAAGACCCAGCCCACCCTGCCGCACGCCCATCATCACCACCTCCTTCCGTAGCCATGGCCTCCCATAACCCCACACATACCTCAAAACCACCCTCTCCAGTTCCTGAATATCACACGACCTCGGGATATACTTCTGCCACTCCCCACACTTTACTAGACACAAGTGTGTTTACTACCACCACCCTCTGCTGCAACGTTACATTCCCGGCCCTCCACTCACGCATCCTACCCATCACTCTACTCACAACATCCTTAGAATTTATTCTCTGCGCCTCCCCCACATCCGCCATGTACACAACCCCACGTATCTTAATTCTATCCACTACGTTCCACCCATACAGTTCCCTCCCTCCCCCACCCACATGCCTACTTCCAATAACTTAGACTTTGCTCCATTAACCCTCATCCCTGTCGCCACACCAAAAATCTCTATTATACGTCCCACATTCCCCAATCCTATTTCCCCTCCCACCAAAACTGTGGTGTCATCCACATACCCCACAATACCACATCTGCCAGGACCCACCTCTCCCTGTTCCCACACTCCTTTCTCTATAAGCCTATAAAAAGGGTCGTGCATGCATGCAAAGAGGATTTGAGACAAGGGGCAACCCTGTCGCAAACCCTTCCCCAACTGCACCAGCAACCCTAACTTCCCATTAACCTGTACCCTGACCGTCGCAGGCGTATGCAAAGTAGTCACCCAGCGCACAATCTCATCCCCAAAACCCTGTTTTTGTAAAATACTCCACAACATACGTCTATCTACACAGTCATAAGCCTGCTTCCAATCAACCCCCAAGATCCCCCCCTTGTCTACCCTCCACGAAATCCCTAATTCTTCCATGCCCCTCATGCATACTTCGACCTGGAATCCCACACTGTCCTCTATGTAGAACTCGGTCAAGCACCTTTTTCATATGATTACCTAAAACCTTCGCAAAAACTTTATAATCAGCACACATGAGGGAGATCACCCTAAAAGCACCAAAGGTCTTCGCCCCCCTCCCTCATAGACCAAAACAACTACCCCCGTGCCCTGCGATTCCCCCAACACTCCCCTTTCCTTCATACAGTTAAGCAACGAGACCAGACATTCCTTCATACAATCCCAATGTGTAATATAGAAATCATTAGGAATTCCATCAATGCCCAGTGCTTTTCCCCTACTCAAGCCCATTACCACCTCCTCCACCTCCTCCTCCTCCTCACTGATCCTACCCTCTATTACTGCTCTCTCCTGCTCCCCTAAAATACCCCGAATTCCTTCCCCTAGAATCTCTCCCTCCCTCCCTCCACCCTCTCCATGCTTAAAATTCTCCCTAAACCAATAATCAGCATAATTACTCATTCTATAGGTGGTACTAAGTACCTGCCCCACCTTATATCTCCCCACCCCTTTACACACCTCTAATTCCATAATCGAGTTCATCTGTTGCCTATTCCTAAAACTCCTCAAAACATATCCTGACGGTTTGTCACCCCATAGTACCTCCTCTAATCCTTCCCTCACACGTATCGCATAATAACGAGAATTTTGTATATCCCTCAATCTTCCCCTTAAAACCTCTATTTCTCCATGTCTAGCCCCCCCGCCCCCTTCATAACAATCATTGAGCTGCCCCTCAAAATATTTCTGTAAACTAAACCTCCACCTCGCCTCATCCCGTCCTCTATGCTGATAATACTCCTTAATCTGCAATTTAGCATGCTTCTCCCACCATTCCAATACATCCTCCTCTTTGTTGCGAACCTCCCAGAGTTGCCTCCACCATTCCCTAAAAAACAACCCCTCCCCCTTCCCCTGAAGTAGCCTCACATTCATTTTCCAATAACCCACATACCTACGAACCATCCCTTCCCATGCCACCTCTGCCAAAACAGCACGATGGTCCGAAAAACCTAAATCTATCGTCATTACACGTTCTACTGTGATATCTCGAGTTATATATATATACGGTCCAACCTGGCAGCATAACCCCTCCGCATAAACGTGTGCTCCACTCTCCACCCATCACCCCTGACTATGTCATAAACCCCTGCATCCCTCAACAAATCCCTCAATACCCCAAGCACACACCCTGCCCCTCTCAGCTCCACATCCTTATTCCTGATTACACAGTTCCAATCCCCACCAATTATAGAAACCATGGGTAAACCCCGCAAGTTGAAAAGCAAAACCTCCCTTACAAAATCCACCTTTACGCGTATGTTACTATCAGCCGGCATATATATCCCCAGAAAACATACTCTAATCTCGCCCCATAGCCCCTCCACCCTCACCACCCTCCCCTCCCCCCCTCTTCCAACATGAGCACGTGAAATGGGCTGGATTCCCTCACTGCCACTGCCACCCCACCCTTTAATTTCCCTGAACTACCAGCATACATCCTAAAACCGTTCAGCCTCAGCTCTCTGCCACACTTAAAATTGTGTTCTTGAATAAAACACACATCAATGTTAAAACGCTGCAAAACATCCTCCAACCATACTCGTTTACCGTCAGCTCTAAGGCCATTCACGTTTATAGTTAGACACTTAAAGATTCAGAAAGGGTGGCTTTCCTCTATGTCTCTGTGTCCTGTCTGTTACACTTTTTGCTGCTTCTGTCTTTTCCCGTGCACTCTTGCCCGCCTGGACCCCCTCTTTCCCTGTGCACTACCCTGCCCCTTCTTAATCACTCCCGCCCACGTCTTCTTCCCAGAACGCTGAGCTGGAGTAATAACCTCATCATCCGACGAGCCTCCAGCTCTCTTTCTAGATGTTCCCTCAAACTCCATGCCAGTATTTCCACTCCCCCTGTGCACCTCAGCTTCCACCTGTAGCAACTGCAACATGCCTCTGACCCCAGAGGCCCTGGAATCTGCCCAATCAGGTCCTCCTCAACCATCAGAATTCTCCCGTCTGCAGAGGAGATCTCCTCCGCTGGCACGTCCAGGAAAGACTTAATCATCTCCTGTAGGGGTGCAGACAACTCCTGTAGGTCACCGGCCTCTCCCACCCCCACAGGCTGCTGCTCAACACCCGGGTCTGCCTGCGGGGGAGCATCCGAAGCCACTGGTAGCGTCACACAATTCTCTTCCACGCCCTCCACTTCGTCCGCCCAATTACCTTTGCCTACTGCACTCATAGCCATTGGCAGAGGTGCCACCAGAGACTTGCAGTTCCAAAGGCCGCGGCGCTGCTGCCTTACCACACCCAGCCGCCATGTGGTCAAAAGCGCCACACAGGTGACACGTCTTGCATTGTCCCGCGTAGGTCACATACACCTGTGTCCTAAAATCCTCCAGGACAACATACGAGGGAATAGGTCTTTTCAGTGTCATCTTGACGGTGTAAGATCCTGCAGGCAGCCCTGCATAGATTCCATCCGTCCATCGGCCTAAAGTTATAGCATGCACCTCACCATATCGTTGAAAAGTCTCTCTGATATCCACATCATCTGCTTCAAAAGGAGCGTTGCTGATCCTCACCCAGGTGTAGTATTTTGAGGCATCCGGCAGGCATACCTCCAGACCAGATGATACGGCGATGCACTTCTCCTGGTACTGAGTCACCGTCCTTTCATATGCCTCCACTGTGCAGAACTTTATGAAGATTCTTGAAGAACCATTAAGCGATATTCCATGTAGTTCATCATTGTCAATGCCAAACGTGTCCCGTATAATCGTTGGTAATAAAGCAGAGGCATTCGTCGGATAAATTGTTCCTTTAACTAGGTCAACACACAGGGTTTGGCTCCTCCTGCGGTAGCTGGCAGCCATCTTGGTGAAAACAGGAAGTTGCACAACACATACCAGTTGCTGCCCCAAAAAACTAAACCCTGCCTATGAACTGCAAGTCCTCCTCCCCTTTTAACAAAATCGTGGTATCATCCACGTATCGACTACGCACGCTGCACGATTATTACCCAGTACCCCACATTCCAAACCGTCATCCACCAGTTCATAAAATGGATTTTGCATACAGGCAAAAAGCAGCTGACCCCAGTCCATGCGTACAGGCTGCCCTAACTTACCGTTTACCTGTACTCTTACCATTGCAGAGGCATACAAAGTGTCAATCCATCGTACTATTCCCTCCCCAAAACCCTGCTTCAATAAAATAAGCCTTAATAAATCTCTGTCAACACAGTCGTAAGCATTTTGCCAGTCAAGACCGAGGACACACCCCCTTGACATTTCACCAAAAACTCCCTAATACGCCCATGTCCTTCCCTCATATTCCTACCTGGTATGCCTAGCTGTCCCCTATGAATAACCGATTCCATGACTTTTCTCAACCTGTTACCTAGGACCTCTGCGAATATTTTATAGTCTGAACACAGAGAGATGGGCCCTATATGCGCTCAGACCTCTCCTCCCCTCCCTTTTTGGGCACCAACACCACTACCCCTGTACTCTATGATGTACCCAACCTCCCCTCCGTGAGCATGCAATTCAATACCTCAATCAAGCATTGTTTAATAGTTTCCCCAATGCATCCTATAAAATTCATTTGATATGCCATCTATGCCTGGTGCTTTCCCTTTACTCATCCTAAAAGTCGCCTCTTCAACCTCCTCCACACGAATCCTACCCTCTAGTACCCTCCGATCCCTTTCACTTACGACCATTCTGAATACCCCCCCCCCTAGCAGACCACCCTCATGAACCCATCCCTGCTCTCCGTCGGAGCTTTTCCTCAAACCAAAGGTCAGTATAAAAACTCATGCTGTCCATATTAGAGAGCAGCTGACCAGGCAGGTAACCACCCAAACCGGTGCATACTTCCAAACGCAGAAGGGATGTTGCTTGTTGTCTAACCCTAAATTTCCGCAGGACACAACCCAAAGGTTTGTCACCCCATAGCACCTCTTCCATGCCCGTCCTGATTCTAACCGCACTGAAATGCTGATTGTGGATTTTGGCCAGTTGATTGCGAAGATGTTCGATGTTTTCATACCTACTACTTCCACCCCCAACATCATAATCATTCAGTTGCCCCTTCCAGGTAATTTTGTAGCCCATACCTCCACCTCGCTTCTTCCTTACCCCGATTCCTATAATAACTCGCTATCCCGGGTTTGGCTCGCATTTTCCACCATTCCAACAAACATTCACCTTCCTTCCGAGTTTCCCAGAGATTCTTCCACCAAACCTGAGAAGTAGACCCATCCCCCTCCCCCTCCAAAAGCCGCACGTTTAGTTTCCAATAACCTGGATAAATCTGTATGATTACATCCCAGTCCAAATCTGCTAGCACTGCACGGTGGTCTGAAAACCCTATATCAAAGGTCTGTACGCGCCCAACTCTAATTCCTTGTGTTACATGAAGTCTATCCAGTTGGGCCGTGTAGCCTCTACATACAAACATGTGCTCCACCCCCACCCACCCCTCCCCACCACATCATAAACTCCTGCATCCCCCAGCAAATTTCTTAGGACAGGTAAAACGCACCCCCTTGGTTCACCGTCACCATGGCGGATAACGCAATTCCAATCCCCACCCATGACCGAAAATAAAGGCAAACCCCGAGTGTGAAACGTTAAAACCTCCCTCACAAAATCTATTTTAACTTTAGAGTTACTGCCTGCAGGCATATAAACTCTAATAAAACAAACTTTAAGCCCACCCTAATACCCATCCATCCTTACCACCCTTCCACCTCCCCCCTCCCCCCTCCTCCCATCCCAAGACACACCAAGGGCTGGACTCCTTCACCGCTATAGCCACCCCACCCTTGAATCTTAAAGAATTACTCACATACATTCGGTAGCCTTTCAACCGTAACTCTCTACCAAACTTGTAATTGTGTTCCTGCATAAAACATACATCCACATCGTAACGTCGCAAAAACCACTCCATCCATACTTTTTTAACTTCCGTCCTCAGGCCATTGGCATTGATGGTGACACTTGAATTTACAAAAAAGGTGGTTTTCCTCTGTTTGTGGGTCTTTCCCGTTCCCATATGTACTTTAGACTGTTCTTCTTTGGCATTCGGCTTCTCGAGACCCCCCTCCCCCTGAGCTCTACCTGTATGCTGGGACCTTGAAACTATCCCTTCTGTGAGAGGCACCTCAGTCACTTTCGCCCACGATTTCTTCCCCGGGCGCTGTCCTGGTGTCAAGACATCGTCTATGTCCGACGCTCCTGCCGATCGTTTGCGGGAGCTGCCATCCACATACATCTCGCCAGACGAAGCTTCCTGGTGGACCTCCACCACCACCCCATGCGTCCATACAAACGTGGATGTGTTCTGCACCTCCACGTTAGGTGATTCCTCCGTCGTTAACTCACAACAGACCGGTGAAACAACAGGACCACGCTCTGTTCCATTCAGGAGGTCCTGCAGCACGTCCTCCAGCAACCTAACCTGTGTCAAATCCCCAGGCCTCACATGATCCACAGAAAGCGTGGGCACGGTCGTAGCATCCACTGACAAGGTGGCACACACCGTAGATTGCGTGTCTTCTTGTTGTATCTCTTCACTCCAAAGCTTGGAACCCAGCCCAGCTGGGGGACCAGACTCAGGCACGAAGGCCTCAGCTTGTAGGCCCACAGGTGAAGGGTCCCAGGAGCGGACCGCCAGTCGACAGGAGCACTGGGCAGCCATATGTTCATAAGAGTTGCATAGTCTGCATGCCTTCCGTTGGCCAGCGTAATGAACAAACACATGGGTCCTATATGTCTCCAGACGTACGTAAGAGGGAATCGGCTGGCGTAGCGTCATCTTGATGGTGAAGGAGCCCTCCGGGAGCCCCTCGTATGGGCTCTCTCTCCACACTCCCTTGGTCGCTGCATGCACCATTCCGTATCTGCCAAAAACATTCCGCAGATCGTGCTCCTCAGCCTCGAAAGGCACGTTTCTCGCCCTGACCCAGGTGACATACATAGACACGTCATGTAGACAAACCTCATCAGCGGAATTTACCACCATTCTCCTTTCCTGAAAAGTTTGCACAATCTTGGTGTAGAAGCCGGCATTCACGAATTTCACAAATATCCTCGACATCCCATTTAGAGCTATGCCATATAATCATTGGGGATGCCGTAGACGTCGCGTATGATGCACGGCATTAATGCATGCATTGTAGAACCACTGAGGGAGCCTTGGGTGAATTCAACACTGACGTGTTTACTCTCCGACCTTGACGGTCCGCCATCTTGTGGATTGTAGTACACGGGCCGCCACCAGGTGTAAGCCGGAGTAAGCTCAGAGTGCGTCCTCCCAGCCCGCAGGTTGAGAGACGAATGATATAGTGATGAATTATAGATTTTTCCAGGTAAGGTCGAGGGAATGGTCATCTACTTCAGTTTGCTCATCAGAGATGTGTGGGTGTGAATGTGGTGGCTGGCTTGGCAGGTAGGGTTGGCTGGTGGCTCAGAGGTGGAGTGGGCGGCTGAGGTTAGAGGATCTGATGGAGTGATGATGCCATCTGTTGGTGGAGATTTTCAACGTATTTGTTTTTGGTGCAGTCTCGGGAAAATTGAATCTTGTAAGATTATTGAGGTGTCGTTCATCAAGTGGACATACATCGTTCAGTACATACATGATCATGGTGGAAGCGTCGTCTGGGAGTGTTGGAATAAAGTTAATAGGGAAAGTAGATCGTTGTGAATTCTTTGAGCGTCAGTTTGAAATCTTGTGACTGCAGAGCAAGTTGGGAGTCTTAAGTTTTTTCCTTTTTGCGATTTCCTTCTTGAAAGGGTACTCGACTACAAGAGTGCGATGGTTACTCTTGCAGTTGATACATTTCGGTTTAGAAGTAGAGGTGCAGTCATTTGAGTGTGTCCTTCAGTGCTGCAGTTGAAGCAGTATTTATTTTCCTTCACAGGTCCTTGGCGAGCTGAGCATATACATCGCAATTCCAACATGGTGTTATGTTGTGGAATCACTCTGGCTCTATGTTCTTGAGATTAATGTGGCAATAGGAGATGTGTAGGCCTTCACAGAGCGCCTGAGATGCCATGAAGATTTCGGCGAAGGTGACCTGTGAAGGGGTCGACAGTGGATCAGTCATTTTGAACTTCAATAAGTAGTTTCAAGTCTCTTGTTATTATTAGTTACGTTGCAGTTAAGTTTGTTTACGAACGCTGATTTCTTGGCCATTAACGCAGGGAAGGAGCCACTTTGAAATCACCGTCCTTGAGAACACTTATTCCCGAAGTGGTGATGAAAGAGAAATTGGCACCGAGGAGGTTGGACGGACTGTTTCACCTGCGAGGTGGTTGTCAGAAGGATTACCAGTCTTCATTGTGTTGGAGACAGTTCAAGTGGGCGAAAGCCCACACGGTGCGCCATGACGATGTTGCTGACAACCTGGGAAAGAACAGAGAACGTGATAGCCTTTGGCTTAATCTGTTTACTACTACCTTTTCCTTTCTAGTCTTTAAAAATCAATCTGTCTACTTTACACCATGCCATTTGCACGCATTTTGTGCGCTATTATACCATGATAACACTTATCGAAGGTTTTTTTGCAAAATCTGTCTATACGACGTCTGCATTATACATGTCCTGCAGTGCATCCAAGACTGCCATAGTGCTCCAGGAATGAGGCAGGAACGACCTGCCCTTTGTTGTGCAATTGTTGGGATCCAAATAGTTGGCGATATTACTTCATAGAACCCTTTCAAAGATTTTAATAATGTGGGACATTAGTACTATCGGTTTCTAATTCTTTGCTATTGCTTTGTTGCCACCTTACCTTTGTGGAGTGGAGCTGCATCTGTCCGTTGCGTAGACACTGGATGACCTCCGTGTCTAGACTCACTTTCCATAGAACATTTAATGCACATGATAAAGGTTTCTTGTAGTTCTTGAAGAAAACACTGAGTTCCACGAGGCAGAGCGGGAAGAGTACATGGATATGACCTCAATGACTATTCAAAGTCCAGTGGTGTTAGTACAGACAGATTATTTATAAAAGTGAAACTGTGCAATGTTAAGAAACTTACTAGGATATGTTTCACTCACCAAGAGTCTTTTTTAATCTATTTTTGGTGAAACTTAAACTGATCAAGATCCTGGTGAGCGAAAAATCCTATAAAAATTTCCGAAAGTTGCGAATGTGTTCATTTTATACATTTGTTGGTAACATATATACCTCGTGTGATGCGAAGCTCTCGAAAAGTTAGTGAATGCTTCATCTGTCATTCTTTTCGCGGGATACCTTGATACTGGTGAAGGGTTCTTCATTCAAGAACTTCGATCTACTCTCCGCAGTGGCTCCTTTGGGTGCCACTGTCGGGTCGCCACATGGAGAAGACCCGGGTCAGGACCCGTAATCGCGTACCTGAACCTCTGTTTCTTTCGATCAAACGTGACTGTCGCTATTCCCACAGCGAAGAATAACCATTAAGGGTTTACCGCCTTCGCCTCTTCAAAATAATTGATAAATCTGTCGAGGTTGCGTGAGGTACTACAAATATTACTGGAGTGCAGGTGCAGGGACACAACCCTTCAGGGTGAGGGTGGGGGCTTTGATTCGGCGAAGGATCCTCATAAAGGAATCGGATCAATCATTACCTTCCTTCGATCAGACCGGATTACTTCCCATTATCAAGACTCCATAAAGGCATAAACAGAGAACTCAATATATCACGCACCCTCGATAAAGCAGGGGAAGAATCGCAGTTACAGTGACGAGAGCTCACTACAACTATACACTGGAAAGTGATAGAGCAAGGAAGGAGCCGCAGCTACAGTGATGGAACGCTCGTGATGAAGGAAGGCAGCAAGGAAGGCAGCAGAAACACCAGGTGTCTACTCAGGAGCCGCAGCTGCTGTTGCCGTAGAGATATAAAGTTGGCTCATTTTTGCTGCGGCATTTTTTATGATTAATTCTGGAGGTAAATTCTTCTGCTTGGGTGGAGGAAATAAGTGAAAAAAAATAAGTCTTGTAAGAACGACTCGCTTTTATAATCAACATTTTAAGGTTGTATTAATATTGATGATTATTTTAGGGGTTATTAAATAGATTATTAATGGGTATTTGAAATGGTATGATCATTTAGTTGTTTGAATAGTGATGAAGGAGCATTTACAGTTTTTGAAGAGTATTCTTGTCTGGTTGTGAAAAGGTTACAGCATTAATGACTCTCAGGTAGTCGATAGGCTTCAAACCCCGTGAACCTACCCACCATATATATACTCACTAATTGTAGTTGCAGCGATCGAGCCATAGTTCTAGTGTGTACTCGACTAATTGTACTCGCCCAATTGTACTCGCCTAATTGTACTCGCCTAATTGTCTTTTCAGGGGTCGATTCATAGCTCCTGGCCCCTTATCTTCAATTGTCGTCACTAGGCCTACTCTTTCCTTGCTCCATGAGCTCTTATCATACCTGTTTTTAAAGCTATGTGTGGATCCTAAGTATGTGTGTGTGTGTGTGTGTGTGTGTGTGTGTGTGTGTGTGTGTGTGTGTGTGCGCGCGCACGCGCGCGCACACGTAAGCCATGCGTGTCGTAAGAGGTGACTTAAATGCCGGGAGCATGGGGCTAGTAACCCCTTCTCCTGTATACCTGGAGTTTACCTGGAGAGAGTTGCGGTGGTCAACGCCTCCTGGTGGATGAGAGCCTGATCAGCCAGGCTGTTACTGCTGGCTGCACGCAGTCCAACGTACGAGCCACAGTCCGGCTGGTCAGGTACCGACTTTAGGTGCTTATCCAGTGCCTGCTTGAAGACAGCCAGGGGTCTATTGGTAATCCCCCTTATGTATGCTGGGAGGCACTTGAACAGTCTCGGGCCCCTAACACTTAATGTATTGTCTCTTAACGT
>NC_091382.1:10610601-10738101 GCF_038502225.1 Cherax quadricarinatus
ACAATAAGTGTCAGGGGCCCGAGACTGTTCAACTGCCTCCCAGCACACATAAGGGGGATTACCAACAGACCCCTGGCAGTCTTCAAGCTGGCACTGGACAAGCACCTAAAGTCAGTTCCTGATCAGCCGGGCTGTGGCTCGTACGTTGGTTTGCGTGCAGCCAGCAGCAACAGCCTGGTTGATCAGGCGCTGATCCACCAGGAGGCCTGTTCACAGACCGGGCCGCGGGGGCGTTGACCCCCGAAACTCTCTCCAGGTAAACTCCAGGTAAAACCTAACCTTACCTTACCTAACATTGCCTTACTTAACCTAACCTAACATTACCTTACCTTACTTTACCTCTTCGTTTCAATCCACGATGAATGGTTACATTTAGTGTCCATCAGTACCTCTCCTAATCGAGTAATATTTCTACGTTGGGTCAGTAGTTAAGTTAGGTTAGAGTGGTCAGAAATTAGGACAAGTGTTGTACACGAATAGTAGACAATGTCGACAAGATGAAGAATTAAGACACATGTGCAACACTTGTATTGAGAAAGCCACTGGATGGCGAAACGTCTACAATAAAGATACCCAGAGTTGCACATTTGTCTTAATTTTCAACCACACAAGTGTTTCCTGACGCAGGTCCTAGTCATATCATGACCCACCTCTGGAGCTTTTCGTCATCTGACCGAGACCTTCCACTGGCTTACCAGTCCACCCCTTTATAAATTAAAATTACATTAATAACCATATTACAAATTACATACGAAAGTAGTTAGCAATTAATCCCTAATACCTTCAAAGCTTATCAGGCGATTTATGCCATATTTACAAAGGATTTAACTTACAAAGGATTTAAAATATGAAATAATGTAATTATATTAATAACTTCTTTAATTTTCCTTAACCTGACACAGATCTCTAGATTACGAAGAAATATGTTAAGATTGGGAGTTAAAAGCGTCGACGTTTCCCCCGCCCTTGAGACTCGTGTCTTACCTCCAGACAGTGAATACCCGTGTTGAGGTTTAGTGTTTGTAAAGTCCCAGCTTGGTTCTTTTTCAGACGAAAACTTTTGTACCATATAAATCATGATATGGAGAACGGAGGAAGTCAATGTGTTCAGGTATATGGGAGTGGAGGTGTCAGCAGATGGTTCTATGAGAGACGAGATGAACCATAGAACTGACGAAGGTAAGGTGTGTGGTGCGCTAAGTCTGTGGAGGCAAAGAACTTTATCCATGAATACAAAAATGGGAATGTATGAGTAAATATTGGTACTAATGCTCTTATATGGGTGTGAAGCATGGGTTTTAAATGTTGCAGCGAGGAGGAGGCTGAAGGCAGTAGAGAAGCGTTCGAGGGCATTGTGCGATGTGAATATTATGGTGAAAATTCTTTAGCTGCGAGACTAGAAGGTGTGGAGTCACCAAAAGTAAGGAAAGATAAGAACATAAGAACATAAGAAAGGAGGAACACTGCAGCTGGCCTGTTGGCCCACACTAGGCAGGTCCTTTACAATTCATCCCACTAACAAACATTGCGATGGTTTGGATATTTAGAGAGGCTGGCGAAAAATTTATGACTAGGAGGTCGTATAAATTAGAGATGGATGGAAGGAGGGGAGGAGTCGTCTTAGAAAAGGTTGGAGGAGGGATGTCAAGGAGGTTTTGAGTACGAGGGGCTTGGACATCGAATAGGTTTGTGTGAGCATGTTTGACTGAAGTGAATGGAGGCAAATGGTATTTGAGGATTTGACGTGCTGTTAGTGTGACCAAGGTATCATCATCATCATGGGAATGATGGTATTTTACCATCATCTTGAGGGAGCGCTAAATCCGTAGGGAATATACTGCGCCTGTGGGGGATGGAAGGCATTCAGGCTTAATTCATGGAACTGAAGCACAGATCCAATTCCCTAGATCAAGAGCCCCTCACCAGCATCAAGGAACCTCCCTTGAGCGGATACCCGATATGAGATGAGATATTACCTGACTTGGGTCTTCCTTGAGAAGGAAGGGAAGATAAACAGATGGTCTACTCTTTGGTAACCAGCTGAAAAAAACTCAAGGTAAACATGTGAAAAATTGTGAGAGGTTCACGGGCACAGTCCTGAATTATTACACACACATAATTTGGGAAGAACTCTCAGAACAACTAAGATTTTACGCTTATTAATATTGGTTGTACCTCGGAGACAGGTGGGACTTTAGGAAGAGTGGGTCGCATCACTGTCACTCCTTCGATGCCCACCTGCTCACCTACGCACACTTACACAATCTGGACCTTAAAATTGGGAAAATATAGTTCCAGAGCGATTGTAAGAAAAATTAAACCAGTAACACTGGTATATTATGTTGTGGACTGTATGGAATTATCAATGACTTGATTACATTCAGCAATTGGTTGGTCCACGTTGCATATTTATCACACTAAATTCATATCACACCAACCCAATGCAAATTATGAATCTACAAAAAAATTAAAAACACTTACCCAGCTATTCCCTGGGTTATACCTCCTAACGCCTCCCTATAGGCAGGCAAAAATAACTAATATTGGCCAGTAAAAGCTATATTATTTATTGTGTGAGAATTAAAACTCACTGGGAGGTGAAAACACCATAATTCTATCCAGGCGGAAGACTTCGTTCTGTCAACATCACGTCTCATTTTACCACTAATCAGCCCTATTATTGCTGTTTTCATGTGGATCTGAACAGTTGAACATGCCGATGTTTACAGTCCCCAATTACTCCCGGTACACGCTTCATCGGCTATTAATACACACGATTTAATTCCGCGACACTCACCACTGAGCATCTCCATCCCGCCGCTTGACGTTGCGCTTCCTGGTGTTGGTTCTTCTCTCATTTGATTTTTTCTGAAAGTTACACCAACACTACGTTTTATAAGCACTATTATATTCTTCAATTCTTACACACTAGTTTCAGGAAAATTATGAAGTTTTTCCGCACATGTCACGCCAAATTCACGCTATGTATTGGCACTGCTCGCACAGCAGAAGTGCAGAGCCAGGGAACACGGCACTGTCCTCCCAGTATTTTCTGATCTTCACTAACCACGGCACGGGTGGGGCTTGAACTCACGGCAAGTGAGTCTTATAACTCCTGAGTTCTGATTTTCACTGAGCTGGTCTGGAAAATGTGGATGGTTGTTCCCAGTGCTCTACAACACAAATCCTACATTCCTTTAATATACCCAGTGGGGACCTACATTTTGGGGGCCCTGAAGCTTGAACCATTATCTGGACCCCTTCGCAAACCTTTCTTACACAGTAGACCCAAAAAATTTTAATCATTGTAGATTGACGTTGTTCTGGGGCCCCTACAGGATTAGGGGCCCTGAAGCTTAAGTTTGGTGAGTTAGAAGAGTTCTTCTACTCCCAGAGCCCGGCCTTGTTTCAGGCTCATCGGGTGTTTGCCTGGTCAATCAGGCTGTTTGTTATAATGTTGGTAAAATTACCGACAATATGTTAGGTAAATAGACACAATAGCAACTAATGCGACATTACATTGTGGCAACGTTTCGCTCTCCAGGAGCATAGTTCAGCTTGACAAAGCTTCTGGAGAGCGAAACGTTGCCATAAGAAAATGTCGCATTAGCTGAACTTGTCTTTTTACCTAACCAGGCTGTTGCTGCTGGAGGCCTGCTGACCTACATACCCATCACAGCCTTATTGATCTGGCACCGGTTTTCTCTTGAAGTCCTTTACAATTGTCCCAGCAGTGTTGCTGATATCTTCTGGTAAGATGTTGAATAGTCTGGGACTCAGGATGTTGATACAGCGTTCCCTTATTGTGCCCACGGCCTCCCTACTTATCACTAGGTTTATTTTGCACTTCCATATCTCACTGTAGTATATATCTCACTGGAGTATATATCTCACTGGAGTATATATCTCACTGGAGTATATATCTCACTGGAGTATATATCTCACTGGAGTATATATCTCACTGCAGCATATATCTCAGTGCAGTATATATCTCAGTGCAGTATATATCTCACTGTAGGATATATCACTGCAGTATATATTTCACTGCAGGATATATATCACTGCAGTATATATATCATTGCAGTATATACGTTACTGCAGTATGTCACTGCAGTATATATCTCACTGCAGTGTATATATAACGGATTATTTGGTGTACTGGTAGCGGGGAGTAAATGGTACGTCTTCGGAGTCTTCTTTACTGTTAAGTCGTGGTGGGTACACAGGCTTGTGTGTTGTGCCCATGGCTCGGGAGGGCCATCCCACGAGAGAGCTACTAGTAGGCCTTGTGTCTTCCTGCTAGGCCGCTGTGTGAGTGAGTGTGTGTGGGACCAGCTTCCCACAGACCTGGACAGGCCCAGAGGGCAGCACCTGAGTGACGCGAAATATGAACTAAGCTGGCAGACAGCAAGACTGTGCAGACAGTACAGGCTGTCTACATACGCTCGGCCACCTACCTCGCGTCGTCCCGACGCGACAATACTGGTGGTAAAAGAAACTCAGTCTCTCTCTCGTAGGAACAGGGCACAGAACACAAAATAAAAAACATATATATACATATGGACATGGAAAAAAAACTTCCTACAGGGAGGGAAGAAAAAAACATGTGGGGTGTGCTAAACATTGTGGTCATAGGCAGTGAGCGTCGAAGGGCATCACTGCACGCCTTCATGCGTCTGGACAGATACTGCAACACAGGAGATATCGCTGCGGCTGAGCTGTGACATAACAGGGTACGGTCTCCTCTAGAACGGTGAAACAGTCATCATAGGAGTCGCTGCAGGTTTTCACTCAACCTGGGGCACGACATGCGAGTGAGGCGTCGACAAAACTCGGCAACTGGGCAGGACTTCTGGTAAGCGACTCAGGACACTTCTTGACTGGTACTGTCGCTGGGCTGTCACTGCCGGCGAGCGTGGAGCGAGTTGTGGAGCGAGTCGTGGCAGAGACGACTGGGCGAAACATCTGGGAGTCGTAACATCATACACCAGACTGCAGTGAGCGAACTAGCAGTCAAAGTGACATCTTCTTTGTGCAGGAGCTCACTGAAGCTTGTGACATGAGGCTTACACAGCACCTGCCGACAGGGCTAACTGCGGCTTGACGAGTGTCATTCTCTCGGCAGTTGGAGTTATAGCAGAGGTTAGTCTAAGCGTCCCCAGACTTGTTTCTCTACATATAACTGCACTCTGAAGGTCTGGAGGTGAAGTGAAACAAATCTCGATGGGAATCGTAGCAGGTACGATTCTGCAGAACATCTATGAGCGACGAGCATAAGAGCTTTCTGTACAAGGATGCTCGGGCTCAGAGCTGACTGATATCAGCTGTCAAACGCACTGGTCACATCGGGTGACTTAGCACAGTGGTGCTACTCAGGTCTGGCTCAGACCTCACTGGACACACGGAAACTACACACACCCACGGTACATGCGGTACACTAACATGTGAGAACACTGACAATACTGAAATAATTACTAGAAACACTCGATGTGATATGTGATGTCAGGCATGATGTCGCGAGGTGACGTCAGCAGCACTGTGACGTCAGCAGACATCTTGAGGTGACAGGCAGACATCGTGACGTCATGAAGTCGGGCAGCATCGTCGGTGACGTCAATGTGATGCGGGCAGCAGACCACAGCATGTGGCCTGGGACATCTGGTAACTCACGTGGCTTGTAGATCCACGTGACATCGCCCACACCCAACATGGCGTTTGGATCCACGTAGCTTGCTGATCTATGTGGCATGCTGATCCGCATAGCTTCGAGTGGCCTCGGGCACTCGGATACACAGCTCTGGCAATGAATTCACATGGAAAACAGTGGAAACACAGCAGAGGGAGTGAGTAGTGGTGAGTGTATGGTAGTGTGGTGGCGAGGAGCGTGGGTGAGTGTATGGTGAGGGAGGCATCTGGCCACTTCCTCCTCCTCCCACCCACAAACACAGGGAAACACACTGGACACAGAAATCACCACAAAACTCACCTCTGGCTTGCTGAAACAGCTGTGCTGAGCTGAAGAACAACAGCAACATACAAGTGACGCTGAACATGTGACTTGAGAAACAGCATGGGACGCTGTAGCGTGGGGTCGCTGGGACGCCACTTACAATTCTCGAAGAAATTCGGAAAATTTCGGCTAGATCCTGCTTGTACCTGTGTCTGGATGCTGAAACGTGCAGACACATCAGGATAACTCGTTGAGAGACGGATGCTTCTTGTATAGGGTGATGAAGTGAAGATGACTTCATCCCTTCCTCTCTCCAGGCAAACACAACTGCTGCGACCACCGCTTCCCACCATTTATAACGGATTATTTGCTGTACTGGTAGCGGGGAGTAAATGATACGTCTTCGGAGGCTTCTTACTTTATTGTTAAGTCGTGGTGGGTACACAGGCTTGTGTGTTGTGCCTATGGCCCGGGAGGGCCATCCCACGAGAGAGCTACTAGTAGGCCTTGTGTCTTCCTGCTAGGTCGCTGTGAGTGTGAGAAAGCGTGGGACCAGCTTCCCACAGACCTGGACACGCCCAGAGGGCAGCACCTAAGTGGCGCAAAATATGAACTAAGCTGGCAGACAGCAAGGCTGTCTGTGCAGACAGTACAGGCTGTCTACATATATCTCACTGCAGTATCTCACTGCAGTATATCTCTCACTTCAGTATATATCTCACTGCAGTATATATCTCACTGCAGTATATATCTCACTGCAGTATATCTCTCATTGCAGTATATCTCTCACTGCAGTATATCTCTCACTGCAGTATGTCTCTCACTGCAGTATATCTCTCACTGCAGTATATCTCTCACTGCAGTATATCTCTCACTGCAGTATATATCTCACTACAGTATCTCTCACTGCAGTATCTCTCTCACTGCAGTGTCTCTCACTGCAGCATATCTCCCATTGCAGTGTATCTCTCACTGCAGCGTATCTCTCACTACAGTATATCTCACTGCAGTGTATTACTGCAGTATATCTCTCACTGCAGTGTATCTCTCACTGCAGTGTATCTCTCACTGCAGTGTATCTCTCACTGCAGTGTATCACTGCAGTATATCTCTCACTGCAGTGTATCACTGCAGTATATCTCTCACTGCAGTGTCTCACTGCAGTGTCTCACTGCAGTGTCTCTCACTGCAGTGTCTCTCTCACTGCAGTGTCTCTCTCACTGCAGTGTATCTCTCACTGCAGTGTATCTCTCACTGCAGTGTATCTCTCACTGCAGTGTATCTCTCACTGCAGTGTATCTCTCACTGCAGTGTATCTCTCACTGCAGTGTATCTCTCACTGCAGTGTATCTCTCACTGCAGTGTATCTCTCACTGCAGTGTATCTCTCACTGCAGTGTATCTCTCACTGCAGTGTATCTCTCACTGCAGTGCATCTCTCACTGCAGTGCATCTCTCACTGCAGTGCATCTCACTGCAGTGTATCTCACTGCAGTGTATCTCACTGCAGTGTATCTCACTGCAGTGTATCTCACTGCAGTGTATCTCTCACTGCAGTGTATATCTCACTGCAGTATCTCCCTCACTGCAGTGTCTCTCACTGCAGTCTCTCAGTGCAGTGTATCTCTCGCTGCAGTATCTCCCTCACTGCAGTGTACCTCTCACTGCAGTGTATATCTCACTGCAGTGTATCTCTCACTGCAGTGTATCTCTCACTGCAGTGTATCTCTCACTGCAGTATCTCCCTCACTACAGTGTATCTCTCACTGCAGTGTATATCTCACTGCAGTGTATCACTGCAGTGTATCTCTCACTGCAGTCTCTCACTGCAGTCTCTCACTGCAGTGTATCTCTCGCTGCAGTATCTCCCTCACTGCAGTGTACCTCTCACTGCAGTGTATATCTCACTGCAGTGTATCTCTCACTGCAGTGTATCTCTCACTGCAGTGTATCTCACTGCAGTGTATCTCTCACTGCAGTGTATCTCTCACTGCAGTATCTCCATCACTGCAGTGTATATCTCACTGCAGTGTATATCTCACTGCAGTGTATATCTCACTGCAGTGTATCTCTCACTGCAGTGTATCTCTCACTGCAGTGTATCTCTCACTGCAGTGTACCTCTCACTGCAGTGTACATCTCACTGCAGTGTCTCACTGCAGTGTCTCTCTCACTGCAGTGTCTCTCTCACTGCAGTGTCTCTCTCACTGCAGTGTCTCTCTCACTGCAGTGTCTCTCTCACTGCAGTGTCTCTCTCACTGCAGTGTCTCTCTCACTGCAGTGTCTCTCTCACTGCAGTATATCTCTCACTGCAGTATATCTCTCACTGCAGTGTATCTCACTGCAGTATATCTCTCACTGCAGTGTCTCTCTCACTGCAGTGTCTCTCACTGCAGTCTCTCTCACTGCAGTATATCTCTCACTGCAGTGTCTCTCTCACTGCAGTATATCTCTCACTGCAGTGTCTCTCTCACTGCAGTGTCTCTCTCACTGCAGTGTCTCTCTCACTGCAGTGTCTCTCTCACTGCAGTATATCTCTCACTGCAGCGTATCTCTCACTGCAGCGTATCTCTCACTGCAGCGTATCTCTCACTGCAGTGTATCTCTCACTGCAGTGTATCTCTCACTGCAGTATCTCCCTCACAGCAGTGTACCTCTCACTGCAGTGTATCTCTCACTGCAGTGTATCTCTCACTGCAGTGTATCTCTCACTGCAGTGTATCTCTCACTGCAGTGTATCTCTCACTGCAGTGTATCTCTCACTGCAGTGTATCTCTCACTGCAGTGTATCTCTCGCTGCAGTATCTCCCTCACTGCAGTGTACCTCTCACTGCAGTGTATATCTCTCTGCAGTGTATCTCTCTCTGCAGTGTATCTCTCACTGCAGTATCTCCCTCACTGCAGTGTACCTCTCACTGCAGTGTATATCTCACTGCAGTGTATCTCTCACTGCAGTGTCTCTCTCACTGCAGTGTATCTCTCACTGCAGTGTATCTAACTGCAGTCTCTCTCACTGCAGTCTCTCACTGCAGTGTCTCTCACTGCAGTCTCTCACTGCAGTGTATCTCTCGCTGCAGTATCTCCCTCACTGCAGTGTACCTCTCACTGGAGTGTATATCTCACTGCAGTGTATCTCTCACTGCAGTGTATCTCTCACTGCAGTTTATCTCTCACTGCAGTGTATCTCTCACTGCAGTCTCTCTCACTGCAGTCTCTCTCACTGCAATCTCTCACTGCAGTGTCTCTCTCACTGCAGTCTCTCACTGCAGTATCTCTCTCACTGCAGTATATCTCTCACTCCTCTACAAGAAAACAATGTTAATGTTTGAATTAACGTTTATATTTAAGAAGTATAGAATAAAGAAACCTAATATAAATTTAACATGGCGGCAAAAAATCTGATAATATTCGGACATTTAACATGGTCGAGGTGATAACATAGCTAAGGAGTGACTGGAGCTGCAATCTCAGCACCGTAGGTGGTCATGGTGAGCGCTGAGAGTGCTCTTAATATTAGCTAAGCATCTCAACCGTACTGAAAATCTAGCCTGAAAAAATGGTCAAAAGAACAATACCCGATAAAACGTATATAAAGTTCCTTTCAGTTTTGACAAGTTTTCAACTGGCTAGTCACAACAAGATCGAATTTCTGGATACCTAACTATCAGCATCCAGGTATAAGGTGACCGGACAGCTACTTCTGGATACCTAACTATCAGCATCCAGGTATAAGGTGACTGGACAGCTACTTCTGGATACCTAACTATCAGCATCCAGGTATAAGGTGACCGGACAACTACTTATGGATACCTAACTATCAGCATCCAGGTATAAGGTGACCGGACAACTACTTCTGGATACCTAACTATCAGCATCCAGGTATAAGGTGACCGGACAACTACTTCTGGATACCTAACTATCAGCATCCAGGTATAAGGTGACCGGACAACTACTTCTGGATACCTAACTATCAGCATCCAGGTATAAGGTGACCGGACAACTACTTCTGGATACCTATCAGCATCCAGGTATAAGGTGACCGGACAACTACTTCTGGATACCTAACTATCAGCATCCAGGTATAAGGTGACCGGACAACTACTTCTGGATACCTATCAGCATCCAGGTATAAGGTGACCGGACAACTACTTCTGGATACCTAACTATCAGCATCCAGGTATAAGGTGACCGGACAACTACTTCTGGATACCTATCAGCATCCAGGTATAAGGTGACCGGACAACTACTTCTGGATACCTATCAGCATCCAGGTATAAGGTGACCGGACAACTACTTCTGGATACCTAACTATCAGCATCCAGGTATAAGGTGACCGGACAGCTACTTCTGGATACCTATCAGCATCCAGGTATAAGGTGACCGAACAACTACTTCTGGATACCTATCAGCATCCAGGTATAAGGTGACCGGACAACTACTTCTGGATACCTATCAGCATCCAGGTATAAGGTGACTGGACAACTACTTCTGGATACCTAACTATCAGCATCCAGGTATAAGGTGACCGGACAACTTCTGGATACCTGTCAGCATCCAGGTATAAGGTGACCGGACAACTACTTCTGGATACCTAACTATCAGCATCCAGGTATAAGGTGACCGGACAACTACTTATGGATACCTATCAGCATCCAGGTATAAGGTGACCGGACAACTACTTCTGGATACCTATCAGCATCCAGGTATAAGGTGACCGGACAACTACTTCTGGATACCTAACTATCAGCATCCAGTTATAAGCTGACCGGAGAACTACTTCTGGATACCTATCAGCATCCAGGTATAAGGTGACCTGACAACTTCTGGATACCTAACTATCAGCATCCAGGTATAAGTTGACCGGCAACAACTTCTGGATACCTAACTATCAGCATCCAGGTATAAGGTGAACGGACAACTACTTCTGGATACCTATCAGCATCCAGGTATAAGGTGACCGGACAACACCTTCTGGATACCTATCAGCATCCAGGTATAAGGTGACCGGACAACTACTTCTGGATACCTAACTATCAGCATCCAGGTATAAGGTGACCGGACAACTACTTCTGGATACCTATCAGCATCCAGGTATAAGGTGACCGGACAACACCTTCTGGATACCTAACTATCAGCATCCAGGTATAAGGTAGCCGGACAACTACTGAATACCTATCAGCATCCAGGTATAAGGTGACCGGACAACAACTTCTGGATGCCTATCAGCATCCAGGTATAAGGTGACCGGACAACTACTTCTGGATACCTATCAGCTTCCAGGTATAAGGTGACCGGACAACTACTGGATACCTATCAGCATCCAGGTATAAGGTGACCTGACAACTTCTGGATACCTATCAGCATCCAGGTATAAGGTGACCGGACAACAACTACTCGATACCTAACTATCAGCATCCAGGTATAAGGTGACCGGACAACTACTTCTGGTTACCTAATTACCAGAATCCAGGTATAAGGTGACCGGACAACTACTTCTGGATACCTAACTATCAGCATCCAGGTATAAGGTGACCGGACAACTACTTCTGGATACCTAACTATCAGCATCCAGGTGTAAGGTGACCGGACAACTACTTCTCGATACCTAACTATCAGCATCCAGGTATAAGGTGACCGGACAACTTCTGGATACCTATCAGCATCCAGGTATAAGGTGACCTGACAACTTCTGGATACCTATCAGCATCTAGGTATAAGGTGATCTGACAACTTCTGGATACCTATCAGCATCCAGGTATAAGGTGACCGGACAACTACTTCTCGATACCTAACTATCAGCATCCAGGTATAAGGTGACCCGACAACAACTTCTGGATACCTAACTATCAGCATCCAGGTTTAAGGTGACCTGACAACTTCTGGATACCTATCAGCATCCAGGTATAAGGTGACCGGACAACTACTGGATACCTAACTATCAGCATCCAGGTATAAGGTGACCGGACAACTTCTGGATACCTATCAGCATCCAGGTATAAGGTGACCGGACAACTACTTCTGGATACCTATCAGCATCCAGGTATAAGGTGACCGGACAACTTCTGGATACCTATCAGCATCCAGGTATAAGGCGACCGGACATCTACTTCTGGATACCTGACTATCAGCATCCAGGTATAAGGTGACCGGACAACTACTTCTGGTTACCTAATTACCAGCAGCCAGGTATAAGGTGACCGGACAACTTCTGGATACCTATCAGCATCCAGGTATAAGGTGACCGGACAACTACTTCTCGATACCTATCAGCATCCAGGTATAAGGTGACCGGACAACTACTTCTGGTTACCTAATTACCAGCATCCAGGTATAAGGTGACCGGACAACTACTTCTGGATACCTATCAGCATCCAGGTATAAGGTGACCGGACAACAACTTCTGGATACCTAACTATCAGCATCCAGGTATAAGGTGACCTGACAACTTCTGGATACCTATCAGCATCCAGGTATAAGGTGACCGGACAACTACTTCTCGATACCTATCAGCATCCAGGTATAAGGTGACCGGACAACTTCTGGATACCTATCAGCATCCAGGTATAAGGTGACCTGACAACTTCTGGATACCTATCAGCATCCAGGTATAAGGTGACCTGACAACTTCTGGATACCTAACTATCAGCATCCAGGTATAAGGTGACCTGACAACTTCTGGATACCTATCAGCATCTAGGTATAAGGTGATCTGACAACTTCTGGATACCTATCAGCATCCAGGTATAAGGTGACCGGACAACAACTTCTGGATATCTAACTATCAGTATCCAGGTATAAGGTGACCCGACAACTTCTGGATACCTAACTATCAGCATCCAGGTATAAGGTGACCTGACAACTTCTGGATACCTAACTTCTCAGCATCCAGGTATAAGGTGACCTGACAACTTCTGGATACCTATCAGCATCCAGGTATAAGGTGACCGGACAACAACTTCTGGATATCTATCAGCATCCAGGTATAAGGTGACCTGACAACTTCTGGATACCTAACTTCTCAGCATCCAGGTATAAGGTGACCTGACAACTTCTGGATACCTATCAGCATCCAGATATAAGGTGACAGGACAACAACTTCTGGATACCTAACTATCAGCATCCAGGTATAAGGTGACTGGACAACTTCTGGATATCTAACTATCAGCATCCAGGTATAAGGTGACCCGACAACAACTTCTGGATACCTAACTATCAGCATCCAGGTTTAAGGTGACCTGACAACTTCTGGATACCTATCAGCATCCAGGTATAAGGTGACCGGACAACTACTACTGGATACCTAACTATCAGCATCCAGGTATAAGGTGACCGGACAACTTCTGGATACCTAACTATCAGCATCCAGGTATAAGGTGACCCGACAACTTCTGGATACCTAACTATCAGCATCCAGGTATAAGGTGACCGGACAACTACTTCTGGATACCTAACTATCAGCATCCAGGTATAAGGTGACCGGACAACTACTTCTGGATACCTAACTATCAGCATCCAGGTATAAGGTGACCGAACAACTACTTCTGGATACCTAACTATCAGCATCCAGGTATAAGGTGACCCAACAACTTCTGGTTACCTAACTATCAGCATCCAGGTATAAGGTGACCGGACAACTACTTCTGGATACCTAACTATCAGCATCCAGGTATAAGGTGACCCGACAACTTCTGGTTACCTAACTATCAGCATCCAGGTATAAGGTGACCAGACAACTACTTCTGGATACCTATCAGCATCCAGGTATAAGGTGACCCGACAACTTCTGGTTACCTAACTATCAGCATCCAGGTATAAGGTGACCGAACAACTACTTCTGGATACCTAACTATCAGCATCCAGGTATAAGGTGACCGGACAACTACTTCTGGATTACATGTTCGGAATATTTAGATATATAAATAATTAAGAAAACGGCTTATTTTCATTAATACATAAAAATTTATAATGGTCATGGCCTACTAAAGATTATTTGTATATATTTTTTTTTTATACTACATGACGAAATATTATTTTTTTGAGAAGTGTTAAACCCGTGTGGGTCATTCAGTGCGATAGATGTTGTGGGCTTCATCCTTGACCCTCTAATTAGTCAGCCAAGCTAAGAGGATAATCATTTAATGGGATCAGGTATCTTCGTTTGTAGAGGATCCGGCGGTGTCCGCATGATCATAACATTCTCTCTTTGTGCGATGTTGTTTTAACATTAAATGGTTGGGTTTGCAGAGATCATTGTATGAGAGATGTATTTTATTTTTCATGATAACGATGAGAGAAATTATAGTTGCAGAGATCAGTATTGTATGAGGCAGTGCTTCCAGGTATACCTCAAGAGATCAGTATTGTATGAGGCAGTGCTTCCAGGTATACCTCAAGAGATCAGTATTGTATGAGGCAGTGCTTCCAGGTATACCTCAAGAGATCAGTATTGTATGAGGCAGTGCTTCCAGGTATACCTCAAGAGATCAGTATTGTATGAGGCAGTGCTTCCAGGTATACCTCAAGAGATCAGTATTGTATGAGGCAGTGCTTCCAGGTATACCTCAAGAGATCAGTATTGTATGAGGCAGTGCTTCCAGGTATACCTCAAGAGATCAGTATTGTATGAGGCAGTGCTTCCAGGTATACCTCAAGAGATCAGTATTGTATGAGGCAGTGCTTCCAGGTATACCTCAAGAGATCAGTATTGTATGAGGCAGTGCTTCCAGGTATACCTCAAGAGATCAGTATTGTATGAGGCAGTGCTTCCAGGTATACCTCAAGAGACCAGTATTGTATAAAGCAACGCTTCCAGGTGTACCTCAAAGTATTCGACTCTTAATTCCAGAGCGAGAATCCTTTCTCAGCGGTGCTTTAATTTTTTTCTGAGACTTCTTCAGTTTTTAGAGTAATAACACGCTGGCTGCAACTCCTCTGCAGATTTCTGAAGACACGCATCACTTATACCAAAGGTATATCAAAGGAAACCTCACAGAAAGTTACCTGTAAAATAAAGGATGCCATTGAAATCTGGCCTCCTGGTACTGAAGTGTTTACAAACACATAACTTGCACAGTTACCTCCGAAATCCAAAGATTTAATCAGTCACCAGACTGTGGCAGTCGACACGTACCTGAGCGAGGGCATGTGTAAATGATAGCTTCTGCACATTAATTAATTCACTTTTTAGTACAATCTGTTACTAGTGTCCTTCCAGAACTCTAGCCTATTTACTGTGTCGCGTATTTCAAAGGATTTAAAATATTTATCTTACGCTTCATTCGAAGCTGAATGATGTGCTGTTGATATCTGATGTGGTATTGATGTCTGATGACGTGCTCTTGATATCTGTGGGTAAACTCCTACGACCTCCTGTCCTGATTTTTCAGTGACCTGATAAGATCTCTCCACCTTAGGATACACGAGGAGATGGCCCCATTTGCCAGGTAAGTAGGTATCAGGTTTGGTTTAATGAGAAGGAATTTATATCTCGCCATTCCATGTTTGCTTGTTATCACCTGTCAACCGCTCTCTCGACTCCTTCCCTCTCAAGACACGTCCTAAAAGGATTCTCAGGAAGGCAGAGGACTCGTCAACTGCACAACGAAGGACATCAAAGAAGCCAGAAACATCCAATGACCACGACTAAGGCTTCAGGTCCCAGAGAACGCCGAAGGATATAACAGGACGAATGGATAGGAGATGAACACGTACACACCCGGTCGAGGCTGTGGGAAAATAAGTACCTCCTTCGCCAGGTACTTTCTCGCACTTAAGCGTGAGTATCAGTCAAAACTCTTGAGTGAACAATGAGCGAATCAACTGAAATCAATTGAGTTTACAAACCGAATGTAAATTTACTGTGTCAATAAATCCCGAAAATAAGTCTGGCCGTTTAGTTCATCAATGGTGTATTTAATTTTTTTTACAAGTAAGTCAAGGCTGACCTATGACACATTGGAAGGAAGTGGGTTTAGTTATATTACGTTAAGTATAGGAAAATTAGGTTTGGTTGTTAAGCTATTTTTGGTGTAATTTAAAGAAAAATGTATACCATGTCTGTTAAATAATTCTATACATATTAATACATAAGAATTTTGGGAGGAAATTCTGAGAATTCAGCAAGTCTGACCAATCTGTCTAAAATACATGAATTCCATCAAGGAAGATGTGAGTGTATGTACCCGGCTGTGGTTCCGGGTCCTGTCTGAATTGGAGAGTACACTTTTAGCGTGGAGGGCCCTGGGCAGGCTTAACAAACACACAGATGAATCTCCCTGTCCTGTCTCCCAGTCTGTGCGCCAAGGAATGTGTTTGTCTCCAAGACTCTTTTTTTTTTTTTTTTTTTTTTTTTTTTTACACATGGTTTGACAAGGTTAAGGATCCCTAGGTTTATTGACAAGCTATTTACAGGTTAAGGATTCCTAACTTTATTGACAAGCTAAGAGCTGTTACCTACATCAGCTCATTTGAAAGCATTTTTATTGTTATGAGACATACAAGTAGGGAACAGGATGAAGTTGGAGCCATCTGTGGGCCAGCATTTTCATTTGTTCAACTGACGTTATCTCGTTGACATCATTATGCTGTACGAATGTGTTCCATACTCGAGTCATCCTGGGTATGTATGATCTCAGATGGAGTGATGTTCTGGAGAAGGGTACAGCCAGAGTGAAGTTGCTGCTTTCTGCCCGTCTTGTGGCATAAAAGCTTGTTTCGCCCTGTCCTCGAAGTGGATCCAAGTGTGGTATTTTGACAATATTGGCCTTGTACATAACAGTAAGGCCACCCACATCCCTCCTATGTTGAAGGCTCTGCTGAAATGACAGATCCATCCAGGATGGGTCCAGGCGAGAGATGAGACGTCTTGCTCTGTTCTCTACTCTGTCAAGCAGTCGCAGATGAGAGGGGGGACAGGCAAGCCAAGAAAGTGGAGCATACTCAAGGTGTGAGCGTACTTGTGCCTCGTACAGGATCTTGCAACCCCTACTGTCAAGCAGATGTGAGATACGGCGAAGTGCTGTAAGCTTCCTGGCTGCCTTGTTTGCAAGATTTACAACATGGTTCTTCATGGTTAGTTTGGAGTCAAATTTCACCCCAAGGATATCAACTTCTTCTCCAGGTGCCAACATCGTCCCATTCATCCTTACTACTGCACCAGCATTACCATCATGGTGCCTAGAGACGATCATCATTTGCGTTTTCTCAGGTGCAAATGTTACTTGCCATCTATTTCCCCAAGCTGATATAGCTCTCAGCTGGTAATTGATGTAGCTTAGAGCAGCTGGCATTTCTTCTCTTGGATAAGTGAATGTTAGTGTACAGTCGTCTGCATATGCATGTGATTCTGGGATGAGATGAAGAAGGTCGTTGAAGTAGACATTCCATAACAGTGGACCCAGCACACTTCCTTGTGGAACGCTTGCCCCAATAGGATGTCTTGCTGATTCCGTTCCATTGAGAACTACACTTAGAGATCTACCATGAAGGTAATCACTGAGGAGACATAGCGTAGAGCCTGCAATTCCCAGTGCTTGAAGTTTTGCTAAGAGGCCCTGGTGCCACACCCGGTCGAAAGCGCCAGCAATGTCCAGTGCTACCACACAGCTGACTTTGGATTCATCCAGTGACTGGTGCCACTTAGTGGAGAGGTTTAACAACAGATCAGCAGCAGAGTAACCTTTCCTGAAGCCATATTGACGATCACAAAGTAGTGAGTGGTAGTCAAAGAAATCTGTCATTTGTCTTGAGATTATTGTCTCAAGGATCTTACCAGTGATTGACAGGAGTGACACTGGTCTGTAGTTGCTGATTTCTGCTCTGCTCTTCTTTTTGTGAACAGGGACTACATTTGCCTCTTTCCATGGAGAGGGCCATTTGCACTGTACTAGGCAGTGCTGAAAGATGCGAGTTAGAGGTGCTGCTAGCTGGTCTGCACATCTTCTCAACAATCTTGGGCTCAACTTGTCTGGGCCCACAGCCTTTTCTTGGTCAAGTGATTTAAGAAGGGAATGCACCTCCTCCTGCCTTATTGTCACCCCTGACAGTTTTGACACAGTTCTTGCAGCTAGCCAAGGAGGGTCCCTTGCTGGATCAGGAACTTGCATTTTGGTAGCAAAGTGTTCAGCAAAGAGGTCCGCTTTCTCTTGACTACTAGTAGAGGTGGTCCCATCCTGTCGATTTAGAGGTGGAATAAGTTCATCAGGCAGATAACCTTGTCTGTCCTTGACCAGGGACCACCAGGTTTTGGAGCCTACCCTACCTGATGCTAACTTTCTTTTAGTGTCCAACTCCCATTTAGCAATGGCCCACTTTTGAACATCACCCATATGCCTACAGGCTTGCATGTGCAAGTTCCTGTTATAGGTGGTAGGATGTCTCTTATACCTTCGCCATGCTTTGTACTTAGCAGTAGCAGCCTCTCTACAACGAAAGCCAAACCAAGGCTGATCTGTAGGCTTTGTCACATATTGCCGGTGAGGAATGTGTTCTTGTTGCAGATTAAGGATGTGTCCAGTGAAGGCTTTCACTTGGTTGTCAACATCCCCCTGGAGAAGAGCATTCCAGTCGGTGGTGGCGAGCTCAGAGCAAAGGGCTGGCCAATTACCTCTTTCCCATAGCCAGGTTGTGCGTGTGGACTCCTCACCTCGTTCTGTTGGGATCTTAAGTGTGGTAAACACAGCCTTGTGGTCAGACGATCCAACGTAGCCGAGGGGTTGACAAGTGACTATGCCTTCTGCCAGATCACTCACTACTGGGTCAAGGGAGGAGCCAGAGATATGAGTAGGGAAATCAACAAAGTTTCTCATGTCAAACACTGCAAGAAGGTCATCAAAGTCCCTCTGTATAAGGTGCTGGTTGAGGTCACCAACAATTATAATATGTTGACAGTTGTGTTGTAGCAGAAGGGAGTCAATATTTTCCATTAGGAAGTTGATAGGGTCTGCATGTTGCCACTGAGGTCTGTACATTGCACATGCTAGTACAGAGGTACTAGTGTTTATACAGAGCTTGAAGAACATCATTTCAAGATGTGTAGGGGTGGCAACATCTATGTGCTGGGCATGAACACTTTTAGAGAAGCACACAGCAACACCACCTCCTTGCCCTTGCCTGTCTCTTCTCATCCATGAGGTGTAGCCAGCAATTCTTGCAAAATTTTCTGGAGTCCTGTCATCCAAAAATGTTTCAACAACAGCTATCATGTCGGGACGTCGAGTGTTCACAAAGCTATGTGTGAGCTCTCCAACATTAGTAATGAAACCTCTAATGTTGGCCGACAGGATGCTGATAGACTGGCTCCTCATGATGAAGTGGTCAGCTTCTCTCTCTCTCTCTCTCTCTCTCTCTCTCTCTCTCTCTCTCTCTCTCTCTATCTCTCTCTCTCTCACTCTCTCTCTACCCTTCCACTTTCTTGCTACCCACTTTCTCTCATGCTACCCTCCTTCCCTTCTGCCACCCTCCTTCCCTCCTGCCACCCTCCTTCCCTCCTGCTACCCTCCTTCCTTCTACTTACCTTCCTTCATTCCAGTCTCCGTGACACAGGTGGTTCCAGCGTCGAGTCAGCTTGTCATCAAAACATTAATTCTTATTCACTGGTTCTTGTATCGTTAAATTATATTCGTATCAATGAATCATTGTGAGGTCTATATCTACGTTTGATTTTTTTTTCATACATGTTTTGAGATCTTGATATATCTTCATTAATTTATGAAGGCACTTGTATACCTGGAGTTTACCTGGAGAGAGTTCCGGGGGTCAACGCCCCCGCGGCCCGGTCTGTGACCAGGCATGTATTAATTCTTTCTCGGGAACTGAGACCAAGCACGAATAAACTGGATGTTAAAAATCACGTTCCACTGGACAGTTTAAACACGGTGAAGATTTTGCTTAATTCTCTTAAATTACAGTTTAAAAGGCAAGTATATAAAAAAATCGTTTATTTCCACACAATATAACATTATTATTGATCTTGGAATATACATTTTTTCAACAGTGCATGAAACAAGTCTACATGATAAATTAGACACATTTACAACATCTGGGTATCTTAAGTGTAGACGTTTCGCCATCCAGTGGCTTTATCAATACAATCTTAAGGACATAATTGGAAGACAGTAGAACTGTATACAAAAGATGAGGTAATCAGTCCCTCAGTCTTGGAGTTGGTGAAGAGTAGCGTAGCCTTGAACAGGCTTATGTGAACATTGTCTTTTATATACCTACGTCAGGTGAGGGGCGACGAAGACGTTGCAGACGAAGACATTGTCACTGGTAGGCGGGATTACCCAGTATACGGTCACAAACCATAACACGGACGGGGTTAGAACCCGCAATCAGTGTGTCTCAAAACTCCAGACCGTCGCATTAGCCACTGGGACAGCTGGCCACAATAAGATGCATCCAACTAGGTATATTTCTACCTCGCGGGTTCTAACCCCGTCCGTGGTATGGTTTGTTTGCAATCGTGTCATTACGATTTCGTGAATTATAAAGTCATAGCCAAGGGACGGGCCAGTAATAGTTAAGATTGTGGAGTCGTCCTGTGAACCAAGATTCCAAGATGTTGCAGTGTCTGACACTGCTAAACCTGAACCACTGGTTCAGGTCTGACACTAATTGAACCTGAACCACTGGTTCAGGTCTGACACTAGTTGAACCTGAACCACTGGTTCAGGTCTGACACTAATTGAACCTGAACCACTGGTTCAGGTCTGACACTACTGAACCTGAACCACTGGTTGGTATCGAATACCACTGATATACAAACACGTATGTATATGTGTATATATATATATATATATATATATATATATATATATATATATATATATATATATATATATATATTTATTTAAGGTGAAAGTAACACATGACTTATATCATAAAAAATGTTAGAGAAACATATATACTCCCTCCAGGCCGAGGGACTGATTACCTAAAATTCCTCCTCAGGTTCCACCGTTCTTCTCTGTATTGGACTGAAGAAGCCACTAGCTTGCGACATGTATCCACAATAAAGATACCCAAACGTTGCACAAGAGTCTCGTTTATCAACTCTTCTAAAACCATTTATACAAAACAAGGATTAGATACCTGGTAACACACTGGTCCTCGGGAGCAGTGTGACACCTGTCTTAGGAAGACAGGACCAAATGCAGAGTCCTGGAGGCCGCAAATATTCATTTTCCTGAGACCATAGAGCAGAACCATGAAATGTATAAGCTAGGTGGACCCATCGTTCACACGAGTGTAGTTAATTACATAAATACTATCTAATAGTCTGTCTAAATCTTAAGTAACATTTAATTAATAATATAAGATTCAGTTTGCCAGGAATGTACTACGTAATACTGGCTTCTGGTTGTTCTTGTTGTTTCTTATTGATCTAAGATACTTTATTTACACTGTATAAAAATATATTGTATCCCTGGCTTCTCCCTCTCACCTTGCCGCCCTGGCTTCTCCCTCTCACCTTACCACCCTGGCTTCTCCCTCTCACCTTACCGCCCTGGCTTCTCCCTCTCACCTTACCGCCCTGGCTTCTCCCTCTCACCTTACCGCCCTGACTTCTCCCTCTCACCTTACCGCCCTGACTTCTCCCTCTCACCTTACCGCCCTGGCTTCTCCCTCTCACCTTACCGCCCTGGCTTCTCCCTCTCACCTTACCACCCTGGCTTCTCCCTCTCACCTTACCGCCCTGGCTTCTCCCTCTCACCTTGCGGCCCTGGCTTCTCCCTCTCACCTTGCCGCCCTGGCTTCTCCCTCTCACCTTACCTCCCTGGCTTCTCCCTCTCACCTTACCTCCCTGGCTTCTCCCTCTCACCTTACCGCCCTGGCTTCTCCCTCTCACCTTGCCGCCCTGGCTTCTCCCTCTCACCTTGCGGCCCTGGCTTCTCCCTCTCACCTTGCCGCCCTGGCTTCTCCCTCTCACCTTACCTCCCTGGCTTCTCCCTCTCACCTTACCTCCCTGGCTTCTCCCTCTCACCTTACCGCCCTGGCTTCTCCCTCTCACCTTGCCGCCCTGGCTTCTCCCTCTCACCTTGCCGCCCTGGCTTCTCCCTCTCACCTTACCGCCCTGGCTTCTCCCTCTCACCTTACCGCCCTGGCTTCTCCCTCTCACCTTGCCGCCCTGGCTTCTCCCTCTCACCTTGCCGCCCTGGCTTCTCCCTCTCACCTTACCGCCCTGGCTTCTCCCTCTCACCTTACCGCCCTGGCTTCTCCCTCTCACCTTACCACCCTGGCTTCTCCCTCTCACCTTATCACCCTGGCTTCTCCCTCTCACCTTACCACCCTGGCTTCTCCCTCTCACCTTACCGCCCTGGCTTCTCCCTCTCACCTTACCGCCCTGGCTTCTCCCTCTCACCTTACCACCCTGACTTCTCCCTCTCACCTTACCACCCTGGCTTCTCCCTCTCACCTTACCTCCCTGGCTTCTCCCTCTCACCTTACCACCCTGGCTTCTCCCTCTCACCTTACCACCCTGGCTTCTCCCTCTCACCTTACCACCCTGGCTTCTCCCTCTCACCTTACCGCCCTGGCTTCTCCCTCTCACCTTACCGCCCTGGCTTCTTCCTCTCACCTTGCCGCCCTGGCTTCTCCCTCTCACCTTACCTCCCTGGCTTCTCCCTCTCACCTTACCGCCCTGGCTTCTCCCTCTCACCTTACCGCCCTGGCTTCTTCCTCTCACCTTGCCGCCCTGGCTTCTCCCTCTCACCTTACCGCCCTGGCTTCTCCCTCTCACCTTACCGCCCTGGCTTCTCCCTCTCACCTTACCGCCCTGGCTTCTCCCTCTCACCTTACCGCCCTGGCTTCTCCCTCTCACCTTACCGCCCTGGCTTCTCCCTCTCACCTTACCGCCCTGGCTTCTCCCTCTAACCTTACCGCCCTGGCTTCTCCCTCTCACCTTACCTCCCTGACCTCTCCCTCTCACCGCCCTGGCTTCTCCCTCTCACCTTACCGCCCTGGCTTCTCCCTCTCACCTCCCTGGCTTCTCCCTCTCACCTTATCACCCTGGCTTCTCCCTCTCACCTTACCACCCTGGCTTCTCCCTCTCACCTTACCTCCCTGGCTTCTCCCTCTCACCTTACCGCCCTGGCTTCTCCCTCTCACCTTACCGCCCTGACCTCTCCCTCTCACCTCACAGCCATGATCTCTCCCTCTCGCCTTACCTCCCTGACCTCTCCCTCTCACCTTACCGCCCTGGCTTCTCCCTCTCACATTACCTCCCTGGCTTCTCCCTCTCACCTTGCCGCCCTGGCTTCTCCCTCTCACCTTGCCGCCCTGGCTTCTCCCTCTCACCTTGCCGCCCTGGCTTCTCCCTCTCACCTTACCTCCCTGGCTTCTCCCTCTCACCTTACCTCCCTGGCTTCTCCCTCTCACCTTACCGCCCTGGCTTCTCCCTCTCACCTTGCCGCCCTGGCTTCTCCCTCTCACCTTGCGGCCCTGGCTTCTCCCTCTCACCTTGCCGCCCTGGCTTCTCCCTCTCACCTTACCTCCCTGGCTTCTCCCTCTCACCTTACCTCCCTGGCTTCTCCCTCTCACCTTACCGCCCTGGCTTCTCCCTCTCACCTTGCCGCCCTGGCTTCTCCCTCTCACCTTGCCGCCCTGGCTTCTCCCTCTCACCTTACCGCCCTGGCTTCTCCCTCTCACCTTACCGCCCTGGCTTCTCCCTCTCACCTTACCACCCTGGCTTCTCCCTCTCACCTTATCACCCTGGCTTCTCCCTCTCACCTTACCACCCGGGCTTCTCCCTCTCACCTTACCTCCCTGGCTTCTCCCTCTCACCTTACCGCCCTGGCTTCTCCCTCTCACCTTACCTCCCTGGCTTCTCCCTCTCACCTTATCACCCTGGCTTCTCCCTCTCACCTTACCGCCCTGGCTTCTCCCTCTCACCTTACCACCCTGACTTCTCCCTCTCACCTTACCACCCTGGCTTCTCCCTCTCACCTTACCTCCCTGGCTTCTCCCTCTCACCTTACCACCCTGGCTTCTCCCTCTCACCTTACCGCCCTGGCTTCTCCCTCTCACCTTACCACCCTGGCTTCTCCCTCTCACCTTACCTCCCTGGCTTCTCCCTCTCACCTTAACTCCCTGGCTTCTCCCTCTCACCTTACCGCCCTGGCTTCTCCCTCTCACCTTACCGCCCTGGCTTCTTCCTCTCACCTTGCCGCCCTGGCTTCTCCCTCTCACCTTACCTCCCTGGCTTCTCCCTCTCACCTTACCGCCCTGGCTTCTCCCTCTCACCTTACCGCCCTGGCTTCTTCCTCTCACCTTGCCGCCCTGGCTTCTCCCTCTCACCTTACCGCCCTGGCTTCTCCCTCTCACCTTACCGCCCTGGCTTCTCCCTCTCACCTTACCGCCCTGGCTTCTCCCTCTCACCTTACCGCCCTGGCTTCTCCCTCTCACCTTACCGCCCTGGCTTCTCCCTCTCACCTTACCGCCCTGGCTTCTCCCTCTCACCTTACCGCCCTGGCTTCTCCCTCTCACCTTACCTCCCTGACCTCTCCCTCTCACCGCCCTGGCTTCTCCCTCTCACCTTACCGCCCTGGCTTCTCCCTCTCACCTCCCTGGCTTCTCCCTCTCACCTTGCCGCCCTGGCTTCTCCCTCTCACATTACCGCCCTGGCTTCTCCCTCTCACCTTACCGCCCTGGCTTCTCCCTCTCACCCTACCGCCCTGGCTTCTCCCTCTCACCCTACCGCCCTGGCTTCTCTCTCTCACCTTACCGCCCTGGCTTCTCCCTCTCACTTTACCGCCCTGGCTTCTCCCTCTCACTTTACCGCCCTGGCTTCTCCCTCTCACATTACCGCCCTGGCTTCTCCCTCTCACCTTACCTCCCTGGCTTCTCCCTCTCACCTTACCGCCCTGGCTTCTCCCTCTCACCTTGCCTCCCTGGCTTCTCCCTCTCGCCTTACCGCCCTGGCTTCTCCCTCTCGCCTTACCGCCCTGGCTTCTCCCTCTCACCTTACCGCCCTGGCTTCTCCCTCTCACCTTACCGCCCTGGCTTCTCCCTCTCACCTTACCTCCCTGGTTTCTCCCTCTCGCCTTACCGCCCTGGCTTCTCCCTCTCACCTTACCGCCCTGGCTTCTCCCTCTCACCTTACCGCCCTGGCTTCTCCCTCTCACCTTACCTCCCTGGCTTCTCCCTCTCACCTTACCTCCCTGGCTTCTCCCTCTCACCTTACCTCCCTGGCTTCTCCCTCTCACCTTACCACCCTGGCTTCTCCCTCTCACCTTGCCGCCCTGGCTTCTCCCTCTCACCTTACCGCCCTGGCTTCTCCCTCTCACCTTACCGCCCTGGCTTCTCCCTCTCACCACCCTGGCTTCTCCCTCTCACCTTACCGCCCTGGCTTCTCCCTCTCACCTTACCGCCCTGGCTTCTCCCTCTTACCTTACCGCCCTGGCTTCTCCCTCTCACCTTACCTCCCTGACCTCTCCCTCTCACCGCCCTGGCTTCTCCCTCTCACCTTACCGCCCTGGCTTCTCCCTCTCACATTGCCGCCCTGGCTTCTCCCTCACCTTACCGCCCTGGCTTCTCCCTCTCACCTTACCGCCCTGGCTTCTCCGTCTCACCTTGCCGCCCTGGCTTCTCCCTCTCACCTTACCGCCCTGGCTTCTCCCTCTCACCTTACCGCCCTGGCTTCTCCCTCTCACCTTACCTCCCTGACCTCTCCCTCTCACCTTACCTCCCTGACCTCTCCCTCTCACCTTACCGCCCTGACCTCTCCCTCTCACCTTACCTCCCTGACCTCTCCCTCTCACCTTACCGCCCTGACCTCTCCTCTTACCTCACCCCTGCACCTTTACCTCACCTTTGACCTTTCTTGTAACCTTTCTGGAACTTGCTTCAGAGAGCTCTTTTGTCTTGTAAGACAATATATCAGTTCGTTTTACGCATATTTCACCAAGTCCAGCAGGGAACTAGTCGTTCTCTTTTTATCTTCTGTTTCTTTACCCTACCTGTGCGTCTGGTGATAAGATTTGTTCGTTTTTTTTTTAACCTGGATGGTTAACCATTCAGGAAAACTCAAGGAAGTCAGTGCGTCATCGGGGACTGTCTTATTTCCACTGGGTTTATTGAATCTTGTCGCCCAGGATGCCACCCACACCTACTTACTGCTAGGTGATCAGTGACAGCAGGTGTAAGGAAACGTGCTTAAAGTTTCCACCTGTGCCGAGAATTGAACAAAGGAAACTCAATGTGTGAGGCGAGTGCGTTACCAACCGAGCCACGGGTGCCCCTCTATAAACTGAAGAACAGTAAAGCACTAGGGAGCCCAATCCTAGCGTCACCCAAAGAGGTTTACAGAAATTGGTCCATGACGAAGTGTAGTTTTTATCTACCTAATAATCGAAGCTTATGGTTGTCGTAAGCTTATGGGTGTCGTAAGCTTATGGTTGTCGTAAGCTTATGAGTGTCGTAAGCTTATGGTTGTCGTAAGCTTATGGGTGTCGTAAGGTTATGGTTGTCGTAAGCTTTTGGGTGTCGTAAGCTTATTGTTGTCGTAAGCTTATGGTTGTCGTAAGCTTATGGTTGTCGTAAGCTTTTGAGTGTCGTAAGCTTATTGTTGTCGTAAGCTTATGGTTTTGGTAAGCTTATGGTTGTGGTAAGCTTATGGTTGTGGTAAGCTTATGGTTGTCGTAAGCTTATGGTTGTCGTAAGCTTATGGTTATCGTAAGCTTATGGTTGTCGCAAGTTTATGGTTGTCGTAAGTTAATATGTGTTAAATATACTGTGAAGGTGAGATCAAGCAACGCGCTGGTTTGCAGAAGAGGAAGAGATGGAACACAAAGGCAGGAGGATGATAGGAAAGAGAGGTTAGAGAATAAGATAGGTGGGAAGAACAAGGTAACACAAGATCATGTAAGTTGAAGAATGAGATACTTGTACAACGTTTGGGAATCTATATTGAGGAAACGTTTCGCCAGCCAGTGACTTCAGTCCAGTACAGAGAAGGTAGAATTACAGACAATATGTTAAGTAAAAGGACACAAATGCAACTACTGTGATATTTTATTATGGCAACGTTTCGCTCTCCAGGAGTTTTATCAAGCTTGATAAAGCTCCTGGAGAGCGAAACGTTGGCACAATAAAAATGTCACACGAGTTGCATTTGTGTCCTTTTACTTAAGATGGATAATAATGAGAAGTTGAAGTAATGGATCCTGGGGAATGACATTGTTCAGGGTTTCTCAGTAAGTAAATACCAATAAGAGAGATTTCGTTCGGATTTTTAACCCCGGAGGGTTAGCCACCCAGGATAACCCAAGAAAGTCAGTGCGTCATCGAGGACTGTCTAACTTATTTCCATTGGGGTCCTTAATCTTGTTCCCCAGGATGCGACCCACACCAGTCGACTAACACCCAGGTACCTATTTGCTGCTAGGTGAACAGGACAACAGGTGTAATGAAACGTGTCGAAATGTTTCCACCCGCCGGGAATCGAACCCGGGCCCTCCGTGTGTGAAGCGGGAGCTTTAGCCACCAGGCCACCGGGCACCGGGCAATAGCGGTTGTCAGAGGAATTCTCAAGAAATTTGGTGTTTTTCTCAGTGGCGTAAATGTATTTTCCGTCCACCTTTTAACCTTAATATTCGTGCATCTTACCCAGTAGAAACTTGCGATTGCAACTGCACTGTCAATGGGCATTTTTTTCTAGTTTTAGGAAATAAAATTGAATTCCTCTCCTGAACTAATCCAAATCTAGAATAATGGAATATTCTTGTAATGAAAACGGAGTTGTAGGAGGCGGCCTCTCGAGGGAGGTTCCTTGACGCTGGCGAGAGGCTCTTGATTTTAGGGAATTGGATCTGTGCTCCAGTTCCCTGAATTAAGCCTGAATACCTTCCACATTCCCCCCACACAGGCGCTGTATAATCCTACGGGTTTAACGCTCTCCAAGACTATAATAATGCAGGAGACGAGGGGTACCTCTCTCTGGTATCCCACATAGATTAAAGTTCATCTTAGTTTAGAAGTGATCAAGGTCCCAGGACCGAAACGTTTTCTAATGAATATGTCCTAGTGTTTGCTTACGTGTTTTTGTAAACCAGTTTTTTGGTATCTATAACCAGGGTTTACACCAAAATCCATCTTGTCTTCTGGCTGAAACGTTGCAGAAGTTTCGTTGAATAGGAAGATTTGTAGATGAATGGTTCAGAGAACCGACATGTTGATAAATTAGACACATGTGCAACTCTTGGGTACCTTTATTGAGGAAACGTTTCGCCACACAGTGGCTTCATCAGTCCATACAAAGGAGAATCTTGAAGAACAGGAGGAGAATGAGGTAATCAGTCCCTCAACCTTGAGTCGATGTGGTCAGTCCATCAATCTTGAATAGAATACGGCATACGTGCTGAGAAGGAGCTTATAAACCGTTGGCAGGAGAGGTGCAGCAGTCATAGGTCGTGTAACATTTGTTCAATGTTGAAGTAGGTCGTGCCCAAGAATTAGGCAAGCGAAGAATTCCCAAGTATTAAGATCCCAAGAAGTTGCAGTGTCTGTCAGACACTGCAACTTCTTGGGAATAGGAAGATGATGAATGTATACTTGATGAGTTGTAATAGATTATAAACGGAGGAATATGATAGAAGAGTTGATGAATAGTGCAAAAATAGACTATTGCTGATGTTACATAGGGATTTACCTGGAGTTTACCTAGGGTTTACCTGGAGTTTACCTAGGGTTTACCTGGAGTTAACCTAGGGTTTACCTGGAGTTAACCTAGGGTTTACCTGGAGTTGACCTAGGGTTTACCTGGAGTTAACCTAGGGTTTACCTGGAGTTAACCTAGGGTTTACCTGGAGTTAACCTAGGGTTTACCTGGAGTTAACCTAGGGTTTACCTGGAGTTGACCTAGGGTTTACCTGGAGTTGACCTAGGGTTTACCTGGAGTTGACCTAGGGTTTACCTGGAGTTGACCTAGGGTTTACCTGGAGTTGACCTAGGGTTTACCTGGAGTTGACCTAGGGTTTACCTGGAGTTGACCTAGGGTTTACCTGGAGAGTTGACCTAGGGTTTACCTGGAGAGTTTACCTAGGGTTTACCTGGAGAGTTTACCTAGGGTTTACCTGGAGAGTTTACCTAGGGTTTACCTGGAGAGTTTACCTAGGGTTTACCTGGAGAGTTTACCTAGGGTTTACCTGGAGAGTTTACCTAGGGTTTACCTGGAGAGTTTACCTAGGGTTTACCTGGAGAGTTTACCTAGGATTTACCTGGAGTTTACCTAGGGTTTACCTGGGGTTTATCTGGAGTTTACCTGTACTGGGAAGTTATAAATATGTGGTTTACTTGTTTCCTCACCTGCCTGCTTTACCTCACACCTGCCTTCCTACCTCACCTCACACCTGCCTTCCTACCTTACCTCACACCTGCCTTCCTACCTTACCTCACACCTGCCTTCCTACCTCACCTCACACCTGCCTTCCTACCTTACCTCACACCTGCCTTCCTACCTCACCTAACATCTGCCTTCCTACCTCGCCTCACACCTGCCTTCCTACCTCGCCTCACACCTGCCTTCCTACCTCGCCTCACACCTGCCTTCCTACCTTACCTCACACCTGCCTTCCTACCTCACCTAACACCTGCCTTCCTACCTCACCTCACACCTGCCTTCCTACCTCACCTCACACCTGCCTTCCTACCTTACCTCACACCTGCCTTCCTACCTCACCTCACACCTGCCTTCCTACCTCACCTCACACCTGCCTTCCTACCTCACCTCACACCTGCCTTCCTACCTCACCTCACACCTGCCTTCCTACCTCACCTCACACCTGCCTTCCTACCTCCTCACACCTGCCTTCCTACCTCACCTCACACCTGCCTTCCTACCTCACCTCACACCTGCCTTCCTACCTCAACTCACACCTGCCTTCCTACCTCAACTCACACCTGCCTTCCTACCTCAACTCACACCTGCTTTTCTACCTCACCTCACACCTGCCTTTCTACCTCACCTCACACCTGCTTTCTACCTCACCTCACACCTGCCTTCCTACCTCACCCCACACCTGCCTTCCTACCTCACCCCACACCTGCCTTCCTACCTCACCTCACACCTGCCTTCCTACCTCACCTCACACCTGCCTTTCTACCTCACCTCACACCTGCCTTCCTACCTCACAGCTGCCTTCCTACTTCACCTCACACCTGCCTTCCTACCTCACAGCTGCCTTCCCACCTCACCTCACACCTGCCTTCCCACCTCACCTCACACCTGCCTTCCTACTTCACCTCACACCTGCCTTCCTACTTCACCTCACACCTGCCTTCCTACTTCACCTCACGCCTGCCTTCCTACTTCACCTCACACCTGCCTTCCTACCTCACCTCACACCTGCCTTCCTACCTCACCTCACACCTGCCTTCCTACCTCACCTCACACCTGCCTTCCTACCTCACCTCACACCTGCCTTCTTACCTCACATCACTCCTGCCTTCCTATCTCACCTCACTCCTGCCTTCCTATCTCACCTCACACCTGCCTTCCTACTTCACCTCACGCCTGCCTTCCTACTTCACCTGCCTTCTTACCTCGCCTGCCTTCCTACCTCACCTGCCTTCCTACCTCGCCTGCCTTCCTACCTCACCTCACACCTGCCTTCCTACTTCACCTTACACCTGCCTTCCTACTTCACTCACACCTGCCTTCCTACCTCATCTCACACCTGCCTTTCTACCTCACCTCACACCTGCCTTCCTACCTCATCTCACACCTGCCTTCCTACTTCACCTCACACCTGCCTTCCTACCTCTCCTCACACCTGCCTTCCTGACTTTCACAAAGCCCACTTCTCATTTCCTAACCTCTTCTAATAACACATAACCAAAAAAGTATCCAAAACGGTTGGGATCCTCTCCAAGATACGATACTACGTGCCGCAAACTGCCCTTCTCACACTATACCATTCACTTATATATCCATACCTCACCTATGCTATCTGTGCTTGGGGATCAACTGCAGCAACACACCTAAAGCCAATAATAACCCAACAAAAAGCCGCAGTAAGAATCACTAAATCCCATCCCTGGCAACACCCCCCCCCCCGCTCTTCATAGATCTAAACTTACTCCCTGTTCAGTACATCCACACTTACTACTGTGCAATCTACATCTACAGGACCTTAAATTCCAATATTAACCTTGACCTAAAACGCTTTCTTGATAGTTGCGACAAAACCCACAGGCACAACACCAGACACAAACATCTCTCTGACATTCCCCGTGTCCGACTAAACCTTTACAAAAATTCAATGTATGTCAAAGGCCCTAAAATCTGGAACACCCTGCCTGAAAATTCTAAAACTGCAGACACATTCATCACCTTCAAAACTACCATCAGAAAACATCTTATCTCCCTGATACACCCTGTCAACTAGTAATACGAATACCACCTGGTGGTTCACACTTACACTCACTCACCCATTTGACCATAAACAGAAATATCAATCTCATTCTCAAAATAATGAATCTTAACTAGTCATAAGTTGGCCTGTGATACTCCAATACTGAAACTATGTATAGTGCCAAAACAAAAGCATTCACATTGCTAAACTCACAAACTAGTATTTAGTCACTTAGCCATAATACCAACTTACCTCATAATTTTGTAATATTTTAAACTTAAGATTTAATATAAGTCTGCCCGAAATGCCTAGCCATGCTAGGTGTTCTAGTGGTACACTCTGTAATTATTATTTTACTACATGTAAACAATACAATAACCAAATTCTGTAAACTCAGCATTGTAATTCTTATAGAGAATAAACTTTGAATTTGAATGTAAATATGATTAGTCAAATAAACGCCAACAGTGAGGAGGTTTATGGGGTTATGAGAATGAGGGTGTGGGGGGGTTTAATGAGATTAAGGGGTTTTAGGGAAGGAATGGGTGGATGTAAACGTTGTTAACGTGGGAGGTAAAACTGAAAGTGGAATGGAATAGGCGAGAAACACCAAAAGAATGTAGGCTGGGGAGAGTAGAGGGAAGACTGAGACAAGATGGAAGGAGGTAAAGCAAGGAGTGAGAAAATAATGACTGTGTACATAAAATAACCCGCACATAAAAGAGAGAAGCTTGCGACGACGTTTCGGCCCGACTTGGACCATTGACAAAGTCACACTAACCAGAAGTGGAGCAGGACGGCTATATATAGGCAGGAAGAGGTGGTGGTGGTAGTAGTAGTAGTAGTAGTAGTAGTAGTAGTACAAGAATGGTATATAATACCGACAAGATGAAATTAAGACACATGCGCAACACCCGGGCATCCCTATCGTAGACGTTTCGCCATCCAGCCAGCCACTGGATGGCGAAACGTCCACAACAAAGACAACCAGACGCCGCACATGTGTCTTAATTTCATCAGGAGTGGTGGTAGTAGTAGTAGTAAGCTTCTCTCTTTTATGTGCGGGTTATTTGTGTATCGTTCCAGTCACGGTATTGTGCCTTTTTGTTATTTAATGACTATGTGTAAAGTAGCTATGTGGGAACAGGAGATGGGAAGAAATATATGAAAATAAAGAAGAAAAGGCACAACACCGTGACTGGAACAAGACACAAATAAACCGGATATAAGAGTGAGAGACACGATCACGCTTCAGTTCGAAACGTGGTAATAAGCTCCTCTCATATGCGGGTTATTTGTGTACCACACACTCCATATATTAGTAAATGTACACGATCACCCAACACAGGACCCAGAGACACTGCTGGTGGGCCTGTTGACCTCAGCTCACTGTGGTACGTAAAATGGTTTCCAGTGTAACGTAAAAGAACTTCAGCAAAACATTGATCGCGGCTACAGAACATCTGAATTGGATGGACATCTCTCTCGAGATCCTCAGACGGGTCAGCTTAGGATTAAGACCTGTGTCAGGACGCAGTTCCTGACGAATCAATAAATCTTCGTGTGTTAGTGTGTGACTAGTTAATGGTACAAGTTGGTCCAAAATGTGGTCATGAATCTCTCTTTCCTACGTCACTTCTGTATTCCACTCACAGTATTGTCTTTTATTCTTCAAGAATGCCATCTATTCTGGATAATATACCCATTCCCGTAGCCTACACATTGAATGTCCGTGGTTCGATCCCAGGTGAGGATGGAAACGTTCGCCATGCTGCCCTACACCTACTGATCTGATCACCTAGCAGTAAGTAGGTACCTGGGTGTTAGTCGAATGGTGTCGGTCTGATCCTGGGGATAAAATTAAGTTGCCAGAAATGGTTTACATAACGGAGGGCTTTCTATATAGTATGTCATTGATGTCAGCTATGGTGTGTGTAAGTTGTATCTTGTAATTGTAGAAATATTACTACTGTTTATTATTATTATTATTATTATTATTATTATTATTATTATTATTATTCAGTTTAGTAGCAGTATTGATCCTGCTGTAGTTCGAACACTTGCACCTAGTGCTGTGTGTGTGTGTGTGTGTGTGTGTGTGTGTGTGTGTGTGTGTGTGTGTGTGTCGGTGTGTGTGTGTCGGTGTGTGTGTGTCGGTGTGTGTGTGTCGGTGTGTGTGTGTCGGTGTGTGTGTGTCGGTGTGTGTGTGTCGGTGTGTGTGTGTGTGTGTCGGTGTGTGTGTGTGTGTGTGTGTGTGTGTGTGTGTGTGTGTGTGTGTGTGTGTGTCGGTGTGTGTGTGTCGGTGTGTGTGTGTATGTGTATACTCACCTAATTGTACTCACCTAATTGTGGTTGCAGGGGTCGATACTCAGCTCCTGGCCCCGCCTCTTCACTGATTGCTACTAGGTCCTCTCTCTCTCTGCTTCCTGAGCTTTATCATACCTCTTCTTAAAACTATGTATGGTTCCTGCCTCCACTACTTCACTTGCTAGGCTATTCCACTTCCTGACGACTCTATGACTGAAGAAATACTTCCTAACGTCCCTGTGACTCATCTGAGTCTTCAGCTTCCAGTTGTGACCCCTTGTTCCTGTGTCCCCTCTCTGGAACATCCTATCTCTGTCCACCTTGTCTATTCCCCGCAGTATCTTGTATGTCGTTATCATGTCTCCCCTGACCCTTCTGTCCTCCAGTGTCGTCAGTCCGATTTCCCTCAACCTTTCCTCGTACGACATTCCCCTGAGCTCTGGGACTAGCCTTGTTGCAAACCTTTGTACTTTCTCTAACTTCTTGACGTGCTTGACCAGGTGTGGGTTCCAGACTGATGCTGCATACTCCAGTATGGGCCTAACATACACAGTGTACAGTGTCTTGAACGATTCCTTAAGGTATCGGAACGCTGTTCTCAGGTTTACCAGGCGCCCGTATGCTGCAGCAGTTATGTGGTTGATGTGTGCCTCCGGTGATATGCTCGGTGTTATGGTCACCCCGAGGTCTTTCTCCATGAGTGAGGTCTGTAGTCTTTGTCCACCTAGCCTATACTCTGTCTGCGGTCTTCTTTGCCCCTCCCCAATCTTCATGACTTTGCATTTTGCAGGATTGAATTCGAGAAGCCAGTTTCTGGACCACATGTCCAGCCTGTCCAGGTCTCTTTGCAGTCCTGCCTCATCCTCATCCGATTTAATTCTTTTCATCAACTTCACATCATCTGCAAATAGGGACACTTCAGAGTCTATTCCTTCCATCATGTCGTTCGCATATATCAAAAATAGCACTGGCCCTCGAACTGACCCCTGTGGGACCCCGCTCATCACAGGCGCTCACTGTGATACCTCTTCACGTACCATGACTCGTTGCTGCCTCCCTGTCAGGTATTCCCTGATCCATTGCAGTGCCCTCCCTGTTACATGCGCCTGATCCTCCAGCTTCTGCACTAATCTCTTGTGGGGAACTGTGTCAAAGGCCTTCCTGCAGTCTAGGAAAACGCAATCAACCCACCCCTCTCTCTCGTGTCTTACTTCTGTTACCTTGTCATAAAACTCCAGGAGGTTTGTGATACAAGATTTGCCTTCCATGAACCCATGCTGGTTTTCATTTATAATCTTGTTCCTTTCCAGGTGTTCGACCACTCTCCTCCTGATAATCTTCTCCATGACTTTGCACACAAAACATGTCAGACACACAGGTCTGTAGTTTAGCGCCTCGTTTCTGTTTCCTTTCCTAAATATGGGGACTACATTTGCTGTCTTCCATTTCTCAGGTAGTTGCCCAGTTTCAAGGGATGTGTTGAAGATTGTGGTTAGAGGCACGCACAGCATCTCTGCTCCTTCTCTAAGGACCCATGGGGAGATGTTGTCCGGTCCCATCGCCTTTGAGGTATCAAGGTCACTTAGCAGCTTCTTCACCTCCTCCTCGGTTGTTCGTATGTCATCCAACACTTGGTGGTATATTCCCTCTTGATGTTCCCTTCTGTGCTGTCTTCCCACAGCCCTTCCTGTCTCTACTGTAAAAACTTCCTTAAATCTCCTGTTTAGCTCCTCTCATACCTCCTGGTCATTTATTGTGAGTTCTCCACCTTCTGTCCTTAATATGATCACCTGGTCTTTGACTGTTGTCTTCCTCCTGATGTGGCTATACAACAGTTTCGGGTCAGTCTTGATTTTCGATGCTATGTCATTTTCATACTGTCGCTGGGCCTCCCTCCTTACCTGTGCGTACTCGTTCCTGGCTCTGCGACTGATCTCCCTATTTTCGTGTGTTCTCTGCCTTCTGTACTTTTTCCATTCTCTATTGCACTTTGTTTTTGCCTCCTTACACCGTCAGGTAAACCAGGGGCTCGTTCTGGTCTTCCCGTTGTTTCTGTTGCCCTTGGGAATAAACCTTTCCACTGCCTCCTTGCATTTTGTTGTTACATATTCCATCATTTCATTTACTGGCTTTCCTGCCAGTTCTCTGTTCCACGGGACCTCCTGCAGGAAGTTCCTCAACCCTATGTAGTCCCCTCTTTTATAGTCAGGCTTTTCCCATTCAACTCCTGTTACTCTCTCCATTTGCAGCTCTACTATATATTCAAAGCACAGAACCACGTGGTCGCTAGCTCCTAGGGGACTCTCATACGTGATGTCCTCAATGTCTGAACTGCCCAGGGTGAACACAAGGTCCAATCTTGCTGGTTCATCCTCCCCTCTCACTCTGGTAGTGTCCTTAACATGTTGGTGCATGAGGTTTTCCAGCACCACGTCCATCATCTTGGCTCTCCATGTTTCGGGACCCCCATGTGACTCCAGGTTTTCCCAGTCAATCTCCCTGTGGTTGAAATCCCCCATAACCAGCAACTTTGCTCTGCTGGAGTGAGCTCTTCTTGCCACCTCAGCAAGTGTGTCCACCATTGCTCTGTTGCTCTCTTCATATTCCTCTCTTGGCCTCCTGCAGTTCTTTGGGGGATTATATTTCACTGCAATGACCACCTTGTGTTCCCCAGACTGAAGTGTACCTACTATGTAGTCTCTTTCTCCCATCTCATCTATTCCTTCCATTTTCTCGAATTTCCATCTGTTTTTTACGAGCAGAGCAACCCCACCTCCCCCTCTGCCCCTTCTATATTTCCTCAAGATCTGGTATCCTGGTGGGAAGATTGCATCTGTTATTGTCTCCGTGAGTTTTGTTTCTGTAACTGCTATGATGTCTGGGGACTTCTCATTGATTCTTTCTTGTCATTCCTCATGTTTATTCGTTAATCCATCTGCATTTGTGTACCAAACCTTCAACTTCTGTTCTAATACTGTAACTGTGGTGCGGGGGGTGAGAACAGATGGATCGGTGTGTGGTGGTTGGTTTGGATTGTTCAGTTGCCTTGGGGGTGTCGTGGCTGGGGTCCTACTGCAGGTGATTCTGGGGGGTGTGCTTGTCCTTCTACTTGTTCCTGGGTTATTCTGCTCTCCTTTTTCATTTGCTCCCATTTCTCCTTTCGTTTTTGAACTCTCTCTTTCATCGTCTTCCTTTCCTCCTGTGTTCTGTCTCGTTCGAGGTACACACTCTTGAACTCTTGCCTGCCTGTGTGTGTGTGTGTGTGTGTGTGTGTGTGTGTGTGTGTGTGTGTGTGTGTGTGTGTGTGTGTGTGTGTCGGTGTGTGTGTGTGTGTGTGTGTGTCTGTGTGTGTGTGTGTGTCTGTAATGTGTGTGTGTATATATGTGTGTGTGTGTATATATGTGTGTGTGTGTGTGTGTGTGTGTGTGTGTGTGTGTGTGTGTGTGTGTGTGTACTCACCTAGTTGAGGTTGCGGGGATCGAGTCCGAGCTCCTGGCTCCTGACCTGTGTGTGTGTGTGTACCTGGAGAGAGTTCCGGGGGTCAACGCCCCCGCGGCCCGGTCTGTGACCAGGCCTCCTGGTGGATCAGAGCCTGATCAACCAGGCTGTTGCTGCTGGCTGCACGCAAACCAACGTACGAGCCACAGCCCGGCTGATCCGGAACTGACTTTAGGTGCTTGTCCAGTGCCAGCTTGAAGACTGCCAGGGGTCTGTTGGTAATCCCCCTTATGTGTGCTGGGAGGCAGTTGAACAGTCTCGGGCCCCTGACACTTATTGTATGGTCTCTTAACGTGCTAGTGACACCCCTGCTTTTCATTGGGGGGATGGTGCATCGTCTGCCAAGTCTTTTGCTTTCGTAGTGAGTGATTTTCGTGTGCAAGTTCGGTACTAGTCCCTCTAGGATTTTCCAGGTGTATATAATCATGTATCTCTCCCTCCTGCGTTCCAGGGAATACAGGTTTAGGAACCTCAAGCGCTCCCAATAATTGAGGTGTTTTATCTCCGTTATGCGCGCCGTGAAAGTTCTCTGTACATTTTCTAGGTCGGCAATTTCACCTGCCTTGAAAGGTGCTGTTAGTGTGCAGCAATATTCCAGCCTAGATAGAACAAGTGACCTGAAGAGTGTCATCATGGGCTTGGCCTCCCTAGTTTTGAAGGTTCTCATTATCCATCCTGTCATTTTTCTAGCAGATGCGATTGATACAATGTTATGGTCCTTGAAGGTGAGATCCTCCGACATGATCACTCCCAGGTCTTTGACGTTGGTGTTTCGCTCTATTTTGTGGCCAGAATTTGTTTTGTACTCTGATGAAGATTTAATTTCCTCATGTTTACCATAACTGAGTAATTGAAATTTCTCATCGTTGAACTTCATATTGTTTTCTGCAGCCCACTGAAAGATTTGGTTGAGGTCCGCCTGGAGCCTTGCAGTGTCTGCAATGGAAGACAGTGTCATGCAGATTCGGGTGTCATCTGCAAAGGAAGACACGGTGCTGTGGCTGACATCCTTGTCTGTCGGATATGAGGATGAGGAACAAGATGGGAGCGAGTACTGTGCCTTGTGGAACAGAGCTTTTCACCGTAGCTGCCTCGGACTTTACTCTGTTGACGACTACTGTGTTCTGTTAGTGAGGAAATTATAGATCCATCAACCGACTTTTCATGTTATTCCTTTAGCACGCATTTTGTGCGCTATTACGCCATGGTCACACTTGTCGAAGGCTTTTGCAAAATCTGTATATATTACATCTGCATTCTTTTTGTCTTCTAGTGCATTTAGGACCTTGTCGTAGTGATCCAATAGTTGAGACAGACAGGAGCGACCTGTTCTAAACCCATGTTGCCCTGGGTTGTGTAACTGATGGGTTTCTAGATGGGTGGTGATCTTGCTTCTTAGGACCCATTCAAAGATTTTTATGATATGGGATGTTAGTGCTATTGGTCTGTAGTTCTTTGCTGTTGCTTTACTGCCCCCTTTGTGGAGTGGGGCTATGTCTGTTGTTTTTAGTAACTGTAGGACGACCCCCGTGTCCATGCTCCCTCTCCATAGGATGGAAAAGGCTCGTGATAGGGGCTTCTTGCAGAGTGCATGGGCATGTCATTTATCGCCTGTTCGAAGTCATTTGGCGTCAGGATAACATCGGATAGGCTTGTGTTAATCAAATTTTGTGGCTCTCTCATAAAAAATTCATTTTGATCTTCGACTCTCAGTCTGTATGTGTGTACTCACCTATTTGTACTCACCTATTTGTGGTTGCAGGGGTCGAGTCCTAGCTCCTGGCCCCGCCTCTTCACCGGTTGCTACTAGGCCCTCTCTCTCCCCGCTCCATGAGCTTTATCAAACCTCGTCTTAAAACTGTGTATGGTTCCTGCCTCCACTACGTCATTTTCTAGGCTATTCCACTGCCTTACAACTCTATGACTGAAGAAATACTTCCTACTATCTCTCTGACTCATTTGTGTCTTCAACTTCCAATTGTGGCCTCTTGTTTCTGTGTCCCCTCCCTGGAACATCCTGTCTTTGTCCACCTTGTCTATTCCACGCAGTATTTTATATGTCGTTATCATGTTTCCCCTGACCCTCCTGTCCTCCAGTGTGGTCAGGCCGATTTCCCTTAATCTTTCTTCATAGGACATTCCCCTTAGCTCTGGAACTAACCTTGTCGCAAACCTTTGTACTTTCTCTAGTTTCTTGACGTGCTTTATCAAGTGCGGGTTCCAAACAGGTGCTGCATACTCCAGTATGGGCCTGACATACACGGTGTACAGTGTCTTGAATGATTCCTTACTAAGGTATCGGAATGCTGTTCTCAGGTTTGCCAGGCGCCCATATGCTGCAGCAGTTATCTGATTGATGTATGCTTCCGGAGACATGCTCGGTGTTATACTCACCCCAAGATCTTTCTCCTTGAGTGAGGTTTGCAGTCTTTGGCCACCTAGCCTATACTCTGTCTGTGGTCTTCTGTGCCCCTCCCCCATCTTCATGACTTTGCATTTGGCAGGATTAAATTCGAGAAGCCATTTGCTGGACCAGGTGTCCAGTCTGTCCAGGTCTCTTTGAAGTCCTGCCTGGTCCTCATCAGATTTAATTCTCCTCATTAACTTCACATCATCTGCAAACAGGGACACTTCTGAGTCTAACCCTTCCGTCATGTCGTTCACATATACCAAAAATAGCACTGGTCCTAGGACCGACCCCTGTGGGACCCCGCTCGTCACAGGTGCCCACTGTGATACATCATTACGTACCATGACTCGTTGTTGCCTCCCTGTCAGGTATTCTCTGATCCATTGCAGTGCCCTTCCTGTTATATGCGCCTGATGCTCCTGCTTCTGCACTAATCTCTTGTGAGGAACTGTGTCAAAGGCCTTCTTGCAGTCCAAGAAGATGCAATCAACCCACCCCTCTCTCTCTTGTCTTACTTCTGTTATTTTATCATAAAACTCCAGAAGGTTTGTGACACAGGATTTGCCTTCCGTGAATCCGTGCTGGTTGGCATTTATACTCCTGTTCCGTTCCAGGTGCTCCACCACTCTCCTCCTGATAATCTTCTCCATAATTTTGCATACTATACACGTCAATGACACAGGTCTATAGTTTAGTGCCTCTTTTCTGTCTCCTTTTTTAAAAATGGGAACTACATTTGCCGTCTTCCATACCTCAGGTAGTTGCCCAGTTTCCAGGGATGTGTTGAAGATTGTGGTAAGTGGCACGCACAACATATCTGCTCCCTCTCTAAGGACCCACGGGGAGATGTTGTCTGGTCCCATTGCCTTTGAGGTATCGATGTCCCTTAGCAGTTTCTTCACCTCCTCCTCATCTGTATGTATGTCGTCCAACACTTGTTGGTGTATTCCTTGCTGGTGTCCCCATCTGGCTCATCCTCCCCTCTCTCTCTGGTTGTGTCCCTGACATGTTGATGCATGAGGTTTTCAAGTACCACATCCATCATCTTGGCTCTCCATGTTTCGGGACCCCCATGTGGCTCCAGGTTTTCCCAGTCGATCTCCCTGTGGTTGAAATCGCCCATTACCAGTAACTTTGCTCTGCTCAAGTGAGCTCTTCTTGCCCCCTCAGCCAGTGTGTCCACCATCACCCTGTTGTTTTCTTCGTACTCCTCTCTTGGCCTCCTGCAGTTCTGTTGTGGGTTATACATCACTCCAATGACTACTTTGTTCTCCGGACTGAATTGTACCTACAATGTAGTCTCTTTCTCCAATCATGTCCATGCCTTCCATTTCCTCAAATCCCCATCGGTGTTTTATGAGCAGTGCAACCCCTCCTCCCCCTCTACTCCATCTATCTTTCCTCAGGATCTGATATCCTGTTGGGAAGATTGTGTCTGTTATTGTCTCAGCGAGTTTTGTTTCTGTGACTGCTATGATGTCTGGGGATTTTTCACTGATTCTTTCATTCCACTCCTCATGTTTATTCATTATTCCATCCGCGTTTGTGTACCAAACCTTTAGTTTCTTTTCTATCATTGTGGTCATGCAAGAATATTGGGGTTGGGGGAGCGAGAGCCTTGGTGGGGGCCTATATGGGGCTGTGGTGTAGGTGGGGTTTGTGTTGATGGGGGTGGGGTCAGAATGCCCATAAGGGACAGCTGTTGGGGTGAAGTTTGTGATATGGGGATTGGTGGCAGAGGGAACAGTGAGTGGGTTGTAGTATAGGTTGCTCAGTTGCGTTGGGAATGTCGCGGGTGGAGTCTTTTGGTGGGAGATTCTGTGGGGTGTGTTTGCCCTTCCTCCTGTGTCTGGGTCCTGCTCATTTTCATTGCTTCTCGTTCCTCCTTGCGTCTCTGTACCCTCTCTTTCAGTGTAGTCCTTTCTTCTTGTGTTCTGTCGCGGTCGAGGTATACTCTCTGGTACCCCTCTTTGTCCCTCAGTCTTGCTTTCTCTTGCAGAATCCTGGTTCGAACTGATTCTTCCTTGAAAGTTACTCTGACAGGCCGTATCCTTCCACTCGCAAACCACCCAATTCTCTGAAAATTTGTCACCTGGGTCATATTGCCCTCCCCTATTGTTTTCATGATGCCTTCAATCATTTTTTTCTCCTCCTGTTTTATTTCTTCAAAGTTGGCCCCCTTGGCTTCTTGGAGCCCGTACACAAAAACTGACCTCGCCCTTTCCTCCTCCCACTGAGTCTCCATCTGCGTCCTCTGAGGCATTTTATTTCCTTCCATTGACATGTTCTTGCCTTCAGTCCCTGTCATATCTGAAACTTCTATTCTCAGTGGACTGTCTTTCCTGACCAGCTGTCCCTTGCTACTGCAGTTGGCTGTTAGAATCTCTGCATATAGCATACCTTCATTGTCTTCGGACCTGTCGTTTGATCTTAGTGTGCTCGTCGTCTTTTCCCTGGCCCCACGTGGGTCTGATAGGGCCTTCATGTTCGGCATGTCTCCGTTGTTGCTTACCATCCCCTTGTCTGCGCCTGACTTTGAATTTCCTGATGTCACACCTGAATTGTCATTTGTCTCTCTAATCTGTTTCAGGCTTTGCAGTTTCTCTTCTAAGCACTGTATCCTAGCTTCTGCTGCTAAGACCTGTACTTCCCACTTCCTGCACTCTTCAGCTATCCGCTCCTCCATTTTCTTACCAAGCTCTACTATCTTCCTTCCCCACTCTTCCTCCCTTTTTTGGAGCTCTAGCTCCCAGTCTTTCCTCCCTGGTTCGTCCACCAGATCTCTGGGTTTCCGTCCTCTAAGGCCACCCATTTTTTTTTTTTTTTTTTTTTTTACTTTTTATTACCACAGACAGAAGGCTAGAGGAGGGAGAGGGTGTGGGGGAGAGAGAGAGAGAGGGTAGAAAGAGGGAGAGAGAGGAGAGAGAAAGGGTAGAAAGAGGGAGAGAGAGGAGAGAGTATGGGGGTGAGGGATAAGACCAAGGGGGAGGGAGAGAAATGTGAGGGGGGAGAGAAAGGGTAGAGAGAGGGAGAAAGAGAGGGAGAGGGAGAGAAAGAGAGAGGGAGAAAGGAGGGAAGAAGGCTATGAGAGAGAGAAACGCGAGGGAGGGAAAAGGTAAGAGGTCTGTGGGGGAGGCAGTCAAATTCCAAGGATCAGCTGTGTGTACTCACCTAGTTGTGGTTTCAGGGGTCGAGACCCAGCTCCTGGCCCCGAGTGTGTATGTGTGTGCGCGCCTGTGTGTGTGTGTGAGCACGTCAGTTGTTTATATGTCCCAGAAATACAATTCACTTCTGTGTATCCGTAATACTAATGAGATACCATTAACACTGAGAGTAGTTCTAATAATTATAATACTAGCGTGTGTTAACAAGTCATTCTTTCACCCAGTTATGTACTACCTTTTACTACATGTGTAGAGGAGGGAGAGGGTGTGGGGGAGAGAGAGAAAGGGTAGAAAGAGGGAGAGAGAGGAGAGAGAAAGGGTAGAAAGAGGGAGAGAGAGGAGAGAGTATGGGGGTGAGGGATAAGACCAAGGGGGAGAGAGAGAAATGTGAGGGGGAGAGAAAGGGTAGAGAGAGAGAGAGAGAGGGAGAGGGAGAGAGAGAGAGGGAGACAGGCGGGAAAGAGGGTATTGAGAGGGAGAAACGCGAGGGAGGGGAAAGGTAAGAGGTCTGTGGGGGAGGCGGTCAAATTCCAAGGATCAGCTGTGTGTACTCACCTAGTTGTGGTTTCAGGGGTAAGAGTGTCTGATTACCTCAAAGTCCTCCTCTCCTTACGCCTTTCTACTTTGTATTGGGAATATAAACACATATGCAGTATAATGTGATCCTTTATTGACAACGTTTCACCCACACAGTGGGCTTTTTCAAGTCACACACAGATCTACCTGGGGTGGAAGGTACGAGAGTATTTATAGTCATGTTCAGAATGTTGAGGTCAGGTGGAGAATGCTGCATCTGATGATCTACCGGGTGGAGTTATAGAGTCTTGGGTAGCTTGGCAGGGGTGTGTGTGTATATATGTGTGTGTGTATGTGTGTGTATGTGTGTGTGTGTGTATATGTGTGTGTGTACTCACCTAACTCACCTAATTGTGGTTGGAGGGGTCGAGACTCAGCTCCTGGCCCCGCCTCTTCACTGATCGCTACTAGGTCCTCTCTCTCTGCTTCCTGAGCTGTATCATACCTCTTCTTAAAACTATGTATGGTTCCTGCCTCCACTACTTCACTTGCTAGGCTATTCCACTTCCTGACAACTCTGACTGAAGAAATACTTCCTAACGTCCCTGTGACTCGTCTGAGTCTTCAGCTTCCAGTTGTGACCCCTTGTTCCTGTGTACCCTCTCTGGAACATCCTATCTCTGTCCACCTTGTCTATTCCCCGCAGTATCTTGTATGTCGTTATCATGTCTCCCCTGACCCTTTTGTCCTCCAGTGTCGTCAGTCCGATTTCCCTCAACCTTTCCTCGTACGACATTCCCCTGAGCTCTGGGACTAGCCTTGTTGCGTGTGTATGTATATATATATGTGTGTGTGTGTGTGTGTGTGTGTGTGTGTGTGTGTGTGTCGTATATGTGTGTGTGTATATATATTGTGTGTGTGTGTATGTATGTGTGTGTGTATATGTGTGTGTGTATGTGTGTGTGCGTGCGCGTGACATAGGAAGGAGACTACAGTGTAAGGCCCACGGACCATTACTCAGTTCTAAGATAATGTTATGTACCAGGAATCACTCATCTGTCTATAATACATTAATTTTTAACCGGGTTAGCACGATATTGCTCCTGCTTAATGTTCAGAACATTATTTACACGCACATCAGGAAAACCTTACATACGAAGCACATTTTTTAGAATGTACCAAAAACCTTCACTTGTTTTCTGTATTTGACTCTCTTTACATCTTGTACGATCAAACACCAGAAGAATCTGTTCTTGATTCAGGCAGACGTTAACCCCCCAAGGCGTATCAATTATAATTGATACCCGTTGGGGTATCACCGACCTTTCACCTCAGAATATAAACTTGGACATCACAACCAGCTTCTGTGACTGCTGGAACAATAATGAAATTCAGTCAGACTGTGAGTGTGGTAAGAGTGTCTGATTACCTCAAAGTCCTCCTCTCCTTACGCCTTTCTACTTTGTATTGGGAATATAAACACATATGCAGTATAATGTGATCCTTTATTGACAACGTTTCACCCACACAGTGGGCTTTTTCAAGTCAAACACAGATCTACCTGGGGTGGAAGATACGGGAGTATTTATAGTCATGTTCAGAATGTTGAGGTCAGGTGGAGAATGCTGCATCTGATGATCTACCGGGTGGAGTTATAGAGTCTTGGGTAGCTTGGGTATTGGACAAGTTGTGAGTAGACCTTCTGCAGTGTTCTATGTTCTTATATGGGATAGCGATGAAGAAGTTTCTTGTTGTTAGGTAAGACACATATGCAACACTTAGACAACTTTATTCCGAAACGTTTCGCCTACACAGTAGGCTTCTTCAGTCGAATACAGAAAATAGGCAGGAACAGCAGAGATGTGAAGACGATGTAATCAGTCCATCACCCTTGTAGTCGTAGAATTTGAGGTTGTCAGTCCCTCGGCCTGGAGAAGTTCAGTTCCATAGTCAGGAACTATCTGAAGATCAAGCGACAGTGCGGAGACTTAAATACTGTCGGAAGGAGACGTGCATAGTAGTAGTAGTAGTAGTAGTGAGAATGTAACCACTGAAAGGTCATGTCCCTCTCAGATCCAACACTTCTCTACGACTACAAGGGTGATGGACTGATTACATCGTCTTCACATCTCTACTGTTCCTGCCTATTTTCTGTATTCGACTGAAGAAGCCTACTGTATAGGCGAAACGTTTCGGAATAAAGTTGTCTAAGTGTTGCATATGTGTCTTACCTGGTTGAAATTGTTGGTTATAGAGATAAGCGATGATTCCAGGATTCTTCGGTATTGAGTGTTGTCTTCTGTGGCGATAAGTCTTGAGTTTCTGTAGTTAATTAAATGGTTGTGTGAATTGCGATGTTGTACACAGGCATTCCTTGTATCGTCAGTCCTGCTTGCATATTGGTGTTCTGAAATACGTGTTTGGAGGTCTCTTGATGTTTCGCCCACATATAATTTGTTGTAGTCATTACAAGGGATTATGTATACCCCTGCAGAGGATGGAGGCTTGTCCTGTCTACTACTGGTGATGTCCTTGATGATCGTGGTTGTGGAGGTAGATACTTTGTATTGGAGAATTGAGACACTTATGCAACATATGGGAATCTTTATTGAAGAAACGTTTCGCCACACAGTGGCTTCATCAGTCCAATACAAAGTAGAAGTGGGTAAGGAGAGTAGAAGTTTGAGGTAATCAGTCCCTCAACCTCAAACTTCTACTCTCCTTACCCACTTCTACTTTGTATTGGACTGATGAAGCCACTGTGTGGCGAAACGTTTCTTCAATAAAGATTCCCATATGTTGCATAAGTGTCTCAATTCTTCAACTTGTCGGTTTTCAAAACCATTCATCACTTTGTATTGGAGTGATGAAGCCATTGTGTGGCGAAACGTTTCCTGAATAAAGACTCCCATATGTTGCATAAGTGTCTCAATCTTCAACTTGTCGGTTTTTCAACCATTCATCACAACCAGCTTCTATGCTGGAACAATAATGATGGTCATTCAGACTGTGAGTGTGGTAAGAAACACACTGTTGGAACCTGTTGTGACACGTAGGTGTATATTGAGAAGTAGAGTTAAGAAACAATTTTAACCATCATATTCATTATCAGTGACCTAAAATTAGTTGGAAATTGCTACTCTGGTCTCGGGAGCATTTTGATTATTGACCAGTGTTACATCTTCAAATTGGGTTGGACAAATATTGTTAGTGGGATGGTTTGTGAAAGACCTGCCTAGTATGGGCCAACAGGTCTGCTGCAGTGTTCCTCCTTTCTTATGTTCTTATTTATTTTTCTGGATTCGCGAAGCTGGCCGAGTAGTTAGCGTAGCGGTCTGTGAGTTTTAAGACTCACGATACATAAGAACTTAAAGATAAAACACTGCAACAGGCCTATGGGCCTATGCGAGGCAGGTCCAATTCATCCACCGCCTTAAACTCACTGACCTAGTGACCTTAAGCTCACTGACCGTCTGACCTCACTGGCCTAGTGAGGTCAGACACGTCACGTAAGGAAGGAGCACAGCATCCGACCTAGTAGCACAAGCTAGTTAGGTCCAACTCACACCCACCCACACCCACTCATGTATTTATCCAACCTATTTTTAAAACTACACAACGTCTTAGCTTCTATGACGCTACTCGGGAGTTTGTTCCACTCATCCACAACTCTATTACCAAACCAGTGCTTTCCTATATCCTTCCTGAATCTGAACTTTTCAAATTTAAAACCATTGCTGCGAGTCCTGTCTGTTAGATATTCTTAGCACACTATTTACATCCCTTTTATTAATTCCTGTTTTCCATTTATACACCTCAGTCATATCCCTCCTGTGGCATGCAAAGAGTACGTAACCTTTATTCGGCGCATGGACACACCCTCATTTACAGGCTATCTCCCCCAACCAGCGAACCAGGTTGCTAAGAGTTGATGATGGGGCCCCATCGTTCAACTAGTGACCAGGTTCTAGCCAATAAGAAGGTGGGATTGACAATCGCAGAGGTTATGTGGATACCGCTTTCCTGTCTGCCCTTGTCATTCCCACTCTAGAGCTGGTTGAAGCACGGTCTGCTATCTTGTGGCTTCTATTTCTGCCTTGCTTACCGTGGAGTGCACTATATTTATCACTGTACATAGTGTACATATTGCTGTTATAATTGGTGAAGGATAATATAAGTCTAAACTTTTTCTACTGTGTTTATTTGCTCCCATTACACCTGGGATAACAGGCCATTTGAAATCCTAGGTTGTAATATGGGTAGCCTGTCCGAGAGCTGGACTTAGAGAAACGGTTGAGCTTAGGGTGAAGCTTGTAGCAGGAACATTGTGTAGCTTGCTGTTTCGCTTCGCTTTACAAATTTTGCGTGTCAGTTGCTTATGATCAGCCTTGCTATTGTGTGATCGTTCAACAGCTCGCTACTAGCTTGTTCAGTGTGCTCGCTTCGCTACGGTCAATCTTGTGTGCAGTCGGCTTTGCTTGTATGCGTATTCTGCAATCGTACTGTGCATAGCTAAGCGTGTTCTGCAAATTAACGTGTTACGTTGGGGTATTCGTACTGTGCATAGCGAATAACTTATGCCACCTAGACGAGTCAGACGCCTGGTGTCGGCATATACTTTGCATAACCTACCTAAATTGTCCCTACAGCGTTGTTGGCAAATTGCTCGTTCCATTGGCATTCCCTATAAACGCACTCTCACAGCTGCGCAACTGCGTTCACTTATTGCTGACATACTTATTGAAGAAGAGATGGCACATCAAACTCCTCCCTTTACGGGAGCTAGGGAAAAAACTACTATGTTCTCGCAGGAGGAAGATGATACACCTACGGAGCAAAATGGTCAGTATAGTGCAGCTGGGTTGTCTCAGGGTGAATCAGCGTCGTTGGCACTTGAGCTGGCAAAAATCACGCTGGAGCAAACTAGGGAACAGAGAGCATTCGCAAGGGAAGAATTTGATAGGGAAAGAGAGAGGAGGCAGTTTTCGCATTCTGTAAACGATTTCAGTTTACAAAAAGCAGTACAGCTTGTTCCCCGCTTCAATGAGGCCGAACCAGAGCAATTTTTCGAAAGCTTCGAAAATCAGGCTCGAGCCTTGAGGTGGCCGGAACAGCACTGGGCAGCGTTGGTTCATACAGCATTATTGGGTAAGGCACAGGAATTTACGTCGGTATTAACTGACGCTGAATTCTCTGATTATCAAGTAGTGAAGACCACAGTGTTGGGAGCATATACATGTATCCCAGCTAAATATCGTAAGACCTTCAAATTGAACAGGCGGCAGCTTGGTCAATCCCTGGTGGACTTTGTGAGACAGCAAACCAAAGCTTTTACCAGCTGGTATAAAGCGAGTGGTGTCTCTAACTTTGAGGAGCTGGTGCAGCTTATTCTGATTGATAACCTGCTGGAGTCTGTGGGACCAGAGGTTCGTGTCTTTCTGCAGGATCGTGACTTAACCACTGCATTGGAGGCGGCCAGGTTGGCTGATACCTTCGAAACGAACCGCTCCTTGTCCGAGCGGTCCCGTCTCTCTTTTCAACAGTCTGGCGTGAGCAGAGATCGACAACATTGGAGAATGAAGTGCCAGCCGGAGGGAGAGCGTCTACGTCATCCAACCAAGTCACCTGGTGAGCCACGCTTCTCAACATATGGTCCCCCTGCGGAGAGGCAAACTACTTATGGAGCATCTCGACAACAATATCCAGAGAGGCACCAGCCAGAACGACACCACTTGCAACGTCATCAGGGAGTAAAGGGCAAGCCTGTCGTCTGCTTCAGGTGCAATAAAGGAGGTCACTTAGGAATTACAAAAACCTTGTATAGAATCACAAAAGAATTTTATTGGCCAAAATTAAAGAAAATGTGTTGGCAGACTCTTTGTCAAGAGTCTAGTTTAATATTTTATTTAGGTTAGGATGTATTTGTGGTAACCCCCCTTTCAAGCTCTTTTTTTTTATCCCCTGATGTGGGGGTTTTTTTTTAGTGAGGGGATACGGGCTACCGTCCGCTTGTATCTTGGACCTATGTTGGCCTATCTGACTGCTGTCTCACTCTGAGTTTAGGGTTTGGCTTTTGGTCACTAGGAAAGCTGAGCTCTATCTAAGAGTGGGATGGTGGAGAGGATAGGCGGTCCCATTATTTTGTGCCATGGCGGCACGGTTACCACTGGGAGGTGGCAGCCTAATCCTGAGCCTTCTCGGGGGTGGGGGTGTGGCATGCAAAGAGTACGTAACCTTTATTCGGCGCATGGACACACCCTCATTTACAGGCTATCTCCCCCAACCAGCGAACCAGGTTGCTAAGAGTTGATGATGGGGCCCCATCGTTCAACTAGTGACCAGGTTCTAGCCAATAAGAAGGTGGGATTGACAATCGCAGAGGTTATGTGGATACCGCTTTCCTGTCTGCCCTTGTCATTCCCACTCTAGAGCTGGTTGAAGCACGGTCTGCTATCTTGTGGCTTCTATTTCTGCCTTGCTTACCGTGGAGTGCACTATATTTATCACTGTACATAGTGTACATATTGCTGTTATAATTGGTGAAGGATAATATAAGTCTAAACTTTTTCTACTGTGTTTATTTGCTCCCATTACACCTGGGATAACAGGCCATTTGAAATCCTAGGTTGTAATACCTCCTAATTCTACGCCTTTCTAGAGTGCAGATTCAGGGTCCTCAGTCTATCCTCATAGGGAAGATTCCTGATGCATGGGATCAACTTTGTCATCCTCCTCGGTACGTTTTCCAGAGCATTTATATCCATTCTGTAATACGGTGACCAGAACTGTGCAGCATAGTCTAAATGAGGCCTAACCAAGGATATATAGAGTTGAAGAACAACCTGAGGACTTGTAGGACGTTGTAGTATTATGCTGTTTAAGCTGACTATTGTGATATATGGTCTCTCAATGTTGTTATTCCCGGGGATGAGGGAGGGTGGTGAACCTTGTCATTTAAATCATTTACTGACTCTGGACAAACTCATAATTTCTATATTCTTGTAAGGACGAAATAGCTCTCCTCTTCTAACCTTTGCTTAGCAGCTGGTTACAAGAGCTCCACCAGTTTCAGGCTTGACCACCTGAGTGTAGCCACCTGTTTCTCGAAACATGCAACCAAGTCAGCCTTACTTTAGCACCATCATTGACGCTATACGAACATCAAGACCTGCCAAACCAGGGAACGGGGTTGAACCCATGGTAAGTCCTAAAACTCTAAGGCCAGTGCGTTTACCACTCGGCTATGGTACCTCTCCAGTCACATTAATGTGTAAGACACATGTGCAGCAATTCGGTATCTTTATTCTTGAAACGTTTCGCCACATAGTAGGCTTCTTCAGTCAAATGCAAAGGCAGCAGGTGTAGTAGCGAGGTAAAGACGTCATCAGTCCATTAACTTTGGAGATAAAGTATTTGAGGTGGTCAGTCCCTCATTTCTTCTCTGTATCATTCTTCATAACAAAAGCGAAACTTGGTTTAATAAATGGTTTTATTCAGCGAATATGATCTTATGATTCTATTGTTCTAAAACAAAAGCAATATTTACCTTTTTTTCGTTATTGTCGCAAAAAATGAACAACACAGAGGTAAACAATAGGGCATAGAAGTAAACAATGTGGAAACAATGTGAAACATAGTGATAAACAACATAAAAGACATAGATAAACAAGATAGAATATACCAAGGTAGACACGGTGACAGTCACAGAGGTAAACACGATGACAGTCACAGAGGTAAATGTTGCAATCCCTGAATGGGTCACAATGTATATGATGTATATTATGTATATGTATATAATGTATATTACCTTTTCATATAATTTTATATTGCTTATATTTGCGATAATAGCTAAATTGTAAATATATTGTTTTATATTATTTGACTTAGTTACTTTTGTTAGGTAGGATGTAACATTAATATAATATTATGTGCTCCTATATAGTTCAAGTCTTGATTGTCTAACTACTGTAATTATCGCCTGTGGCTCGTTACTATGCCGGCTTCTCGTTGCTGGGCAGCAACTGTCCACGGAGCTATCACGTGATCGAGGGGGCGGGGGTGATCACACCTCTCCTGAAGTATTCAGTCTGGTCTAGACTCTCTTGGTGGTTGGACGTATTCCTGACAAGTGCCTAACTCTCCTCCCTTATTGGCCCTTGTTTGAAGATCGTCTCTGTCTCATTATTGTTGTAGGTTCTGTGGGACTCTGTTCACAGAACATCGTATAGACTTAGTGATTTTCGACGTTGTACTGAGGTTGTCTCTCATAGACACTCTGAGCAACTCAGGTCCTGAGCTGTAGCTTCTGGCCTAACTTGTACTGGTATCTGTGTACTGTCACAGTCGGGGATTTTCTTATGCTGAACTTAGATTCAGTAGTATGGGAGTTTTGTGACTTTTGTGGAGGATCTGCAGATGGTCCCTACTTAGTGTCGTTATATTATCCCCTTGTTTCTGATTCTGTGTCACTTTTGCTTGTTATATTGCTATTGGGCTTAGCATTATTTTTATTGTTCAAACAGAATGTTCTGATTGCCAGTTGGTCAAGAAGTTAGTTTATTTGAGGACTTTGTCAGTTACTTGTTTAAGTCTAGTCGACTCGTGAGACATAGCGAACTACTTAGAGCACTTACACACACACAAACTTACATGTACATATTTGTAATATCTTATTAAATGTTAATGTACCAGACGGTACTTAAGAATTATAAATGTGATATGTGCTTTCAGCACAATACTACTGTACACGAGAGAAGTGATTATTCTTTTGTTGATATTGATTTAATTTAATTTGATATACGCCTAGACAACTTAATTAATAAATTTATTAAATTTTAATTTCTCTAGTTAGTAGCCTACCAGTTGTAATCCTGAAGCACTAATAATTCTTATTGAATTCTAATGGATAATTGGACAAGGATACTGACTAATTGTTACGAAAACCCAGTAACAGGCTGGATGCTAGAAGGGCAGTCCTTTCTAGTATTCACTGGAGATCTCTAAGCTTTTTAGAAATAGCGTTTTTTGTAACAAATGGGGGCCTGTCCGGGATGCTCTTGATCCAAGGTGTTGGAGAAATTGTCCAGTTTGACCATAGTTACTCAAACACTTTGAGTACTTTCCTAATCTGAAGACTTTGAGTTTTGTCTTGTACAACATACTAGGTGGATGTATGTACCTGAGTCTCTTGATCCAAGGAGATGGAAATACTGTTTGAGTTCTAGCTCTAAGACAACCAACACTAAAATTCCTATTAGGATTATAGTTTCCAATAATCACTCTCTCGTAGTACACTTATTTTCGTGATGTATGCCAAAGTGAAACAGTTAATCGATACTCTGACTTTGTCTGAGTTAAGTACATTAAAACTTCAGACGTGTTGGCAAATAGCCAAATATCTCGGTGTGACGTATAACAGGAATTACACCGCAGAAACTGTCAGAGCATTAAAGATATATTGTTTCCTGCTCATACAGAGATGTCTGATGATTCAGATACAGAAAGCCTAGTGTCACAATTAGGTAGTATGACTCAGCCTCATAATAGTACCGTGTATACTACACCTGTATTTACTTATCCTAGACCAGATCTAGACTCTAGAGATGGTTGGACTAGGTGCCCGACCTAAGAACAGTCCAGAAAGACGTGTTAATTTCCCCACTCCTCCATTATCTACTTGTCCAATCTCTCAGGAACAATTTGAGAGGTTTGAACGCCTCATTGTGTTGCAGACTGCACAAATAGAGGCACAGAGGAAATTAAATGAAAAAGATTTCCAGAGAGAAAATGTTCGTCTGGGAAGACAGACTGACAGATCACAGGACACATTTAATGTGCAGAAAGCTGCATCCATGGTTCCTAAGTTTTTTGAAAGTGACTTAGACACCTATTTTGATGTGTTTGAGAACCAGGCACGTGCTATGAACTGGCCACGTAAGCACTGGTCTACCTTGTTGCACACAGCTTTGACAGGAAGAGCTCAAACTTGTACTGCTGCTTTACCATTTGCCAAGTACATTAGTTATGATGCTGTCAAGCAAACTATTCTAGAGACATATAACTTGTTACCTGTAAGTTATCAACGTGCATTTGTACATTACAACGACGACAAGATCAAACTTGTGTAGAGTTTGCTCGTGAGAAAAAAGTTGCATTTGAGAGATGGTCTAGATCTGCAAAATGTAACAACTACGACAGCCTTGTTCAGTTGTTACTTCACGAAGAGTTTAACTGTATGTCTGATGATATACAAGAATATCTGATCGATCATACTATCTCGGATATTCTGAAGACTGCAGCTTTAGCAGACAATTACGAGATTTCTCACAAACTTGTACGTGCTAAAACACAGAGAACAAGGTAACTAAAAGTTGTCCTAGAAGTTGGCAACCTAAATCAGCTGCTCATTGCCGGCCTGATGTACCTGCTACTGTAACTTCTCGTACCTTTACCAGAAAAATTCACAATCCTGAAACTGTCTCTGTCGTTAGACAGAAGTCTGATATCGAGAAGAAACTTAAATGTACCTATTGTAACAGAAAAGGACATGCCAGATAATATTGCTATAAGTTAGAAAGAGATACAAGAGAGAGTCGTGCGGCTGGCGCCCCCACACAAGCCGTATCCTCTTCCGTGCAACAAAGGCACCAAAATCCTAGTAATACCTCTGATTCTACTGTTTTAGATAATATTACTCAGGATAGATGACTAGCGTCAGAATTTGTATCTGACGAAAAGATTCGTTCAGCGATGAGTCCTTACTTATCGAGAGGATTTGACGAATCACATCTAACTGAGATAATTTCAGAGACACTGGCAGCTATCTCACGTTATTAAGGGAAGATGTACTGCCCATAACTGATGATACCTATTGCAAGATAGATGTATTGTTAGAAGCCTATGGAGGGACTGTTATAAAAGTGCCTCTGCACAAAGTTTACATTGAAACAAGCTATTATACTGGTTATATTTCAGTGGGTATATCCAGTGGTGTATTTCCCATCAGGTCAGTGGACTTGTTGATAGGGAACGATATCCTTCATGCTGGTATATGTAAAGAACCACTTGTAATTGATAATAACACTGATGATAATTATGCCATTGAAGCTTGTAGAGAGAAGCCTATTTTATTTCCTCTCAGCGCAATTACTAGAGCTATGTCAAAGATACAACAACCATCCTTGTCTCCTGTTGAGTTAGTGGATGACAATGATTTGGGGTTGAATATGATGTTTAGTGACGCTCTGCGCCCAGGGTCATTAACACCAACTCCCCCGTGTCATCAACCTAGTCAGGACACAACTGACGTTAAGTTTCTAACTCCTGATGATTTAATCAAGGATCAGTTTGTTGATCAGTCACTGGAAAGTCTGAGAGATATAGCAGTTACTGAGAGTGAAGCGAAGGATCTCGATAATTGTTACTATTATAGTAACGGTGTACTGATGGAGAAAAATACATGTAAGTTGTCAGCTGATAGTGTTTCCACCACAGTCAAGCATCTCGTAGTGTTACCAGTTACATTTCGTGAACAAGCCATTGATTTTGCTCACAATAGTCCCATAGGAGGACATTTGGGTGTCAAGAAGACACTCGGTAAACTGGCAAAACATTTTACTTGGCCAAAGATGAAGGAAACAGTAGCTGATCATGTGCGACGTTGCCACGTGTGTCAAGTGACAGGCAAGCCAGCGCGCACACCTCCACCTACACCTCTCACTGTGTTCATTAGTAGCAAAGTTCAGTTCACCTGGACTCGTTCAAAAGGTTGAAGCGTTTGCTATCCTCTGCTCCTGTGTTGAAAAGTCCTAATTTCAATCTTCCCTTCTTTTTACATATAGATGCGAGTGGCTATGCAGTGGGCGCTGTGCTGCTCCAACAGTCAACATCCACTGACATTCTCCATCCTATATGTTACTATTCATCTAAGCTCAAACGACACCAGAAAAATTATGCCACTATTGAGAAAGAGGCTCTAGCTCTTGTGGTGTCCTTGGAACATTTTGACGTGTATTTGGGCACTTCCCCATTTAAAATTAACGTTTTTTTCAGACCACAGTCCACTCACTTATATAAACACCATGAAGAGTAAAAATGCTAGGATCATGAGGTGGGCCCTCAGAATCCAATCTTATTCTATTAGTATAAAACACACAAGTGGTCATTGTAATGTAATTGCTGACGCTCTGTCACGTCCTTAATAATTATCAGTTACATTAAATTAACGTAATTTTATGCCCAAATACCTTTTGTTACTTGCTATGTCAAATTCAGTAAAGTAACGTAATCTCTCCAGCCCATGTTAATTATATATACTCATGTCTATATTCACAGTAGTGGGGATGTGTGTGTAAGGAGACAGAAGCTGAGTAATGAGTTTGTAGTGTTGTGTGGGCGATGTTACTGCGTGGCGGAACACTGTCCTGCCGCAGACCCCCCCCCTCACTACACACCTTAAGCTGTTTCATACTCAGATGTCCATATGCATAGCATTCCACTACCACTACTTAAGAGTGGTATGCTGTCTCCTGTCTATCGCACAAGACTATTGTTTATATGCAGTCTCCAAAGAGTGGTATGCTGTCTCCTGTCTATCGCACAAGACTATTGTTTATATGCAGTCTCCACTACTATGATCGAGCCTCAACGTGTCATGCTTGTCTACGCTATCCTGTCTATACACTGATGTACATAACCACGAGTATGCAGAGATACGATACTATGTACTGCTCTAGTACCAGAGGCATAACTTAGTGATATAGACACTGTGAAATGAAAAGTGCTTGGCACAAGAGTGACTCTGATTAATTTTTATATTAAATTGTATTATTAAAGTGACATGAGTAATCAATAATAATTTGAAAGACATTAACGCAACTCCTAGTGCGACTGTTTATCGTGTTGGGGGGTGTTGCAACCCCTGAATGGGTCACAATGTATATGATGTATGTTATGTATATGTATATAATGTATATTACCTTTTCATATAATTTTATATTGCTTATATTTGCGATAATAGCTAAATCGTAAATATATTGTTTTATATTATTTGACTTAGTTACTTTTGTTAGGTAGGATGTAACATTAATATAATATTATGTGCTCCTATATAGTTCAAGTCTTGTCTAACTACTGTAATTATCGCTTGTGGCTCATTACTCTGCCGGCTTCTCGTTGTTGCTGGGCAGCAACTGTCCATGGAGCTATCACGTGATCAAGGGGGGGGGGGTTGATCACACCTCGCCTGGTCTAGACTCTCTTGGTGGTTGAATGTATTCCTGACAAGTGCCTAAATCTCCCTTATTGGCCCTTGTTGGAAGATTGTCTCTGTCTCATTATTGTTGTAGGTCCTGTGGGACTCTGTTCACAGAACCTTGTATAGACTTAGTGATTTTCGACGTTGTACTGAGGTTGTGTCTCTCATAGACACTCTGAGCAACTCAGGTCCTGAGCTGTAGCTTCTGGCCTAACTTGTACTGGTATCTGTGTACTGTCACAGTCGGGGATTTTCTTATGCTGAACTTAGATTCAGTAGTATGGGAGTTTTGTGACTTTTGTGGAGGATCTGCAGATGGTCCCTACTTAGTGTCATTATATTATCTCCTTGTTCCTGATTCTGTGTCGCAGTTGCTTGTTATATTTCTATTGGGCTTAGCATTCTTTTTATTGTTCGAACAGACTGTTCTGATTGCCAGTTGGTCAAGAAGTTAGTTTATTTGAGGACTTTGTCAGTCACTTGTCTCACGAGTCGACTAGACTTAAACATAGCGAACTACTTAGAGCACTTACACACACACACACAAACTTGTACATATTTGTAATATCTTATTAAATGTTAATGTACCAGACGGTACTTAAGAATTATAAATGTGATATGTGCTTTCAGCACAATAATACTGTACACGAGAGAAGTGATTATTCTTTTGTTGATATTGATTTAATTTAATTTGATATACGCCTAGACAACTTAATTAATAAATTTATTAAATTTTAATTTCTCTAGTTAGTAGCCTACCAGTTGTAATCCTGAAGCACTATTGAATTATACTGAATTCTAATGGATAATTGGACAAGGATACTGACTAATTGTTACGAAAACCCAGTAACAGGCTGGATGCTAGAAGGGCAGTCCTTTCTAGTATTCACTGGAGATCTCTAAGCTTTTTAGAAATAGCGTTTTTTGTAACAGTAAACACGATGACAGTCGCAGAGGTAAACACGATGACAGTCGCAGAGGTAAACACGATGACAGTCGCAGAGGTAAACACGATGACAGTCGCAGAGGTAAACACGATGACAGTCGCAGAGGTAAACACGATGACAGTCGCAGAGGTAAACACGATGACAGTCGCAGAGGTAAAGAACATGACAGTCACAGAGGTAAAGAACATGACAGTCACAGAGGTAAAGAACATGACAGTCACAGAGGTAAAGAACATGACAGTCGCAGAGGTAAAGAACATGACAGTCGCAGAGGTAAAGAACATGACAGTCGCAGAGGTAAAGAACATGACAGTCGCAGAGGTAAAGAACATGACAGTCGCAGAGGTAAAGAACATGACAGTCGCAGAGGTAAAGAACATGACAGTCGCAGAGGTAAAGAACATGACAGTCGCAGAGGTAAAGAACATGACAGTCGCAGAGGTAAATACGATGACAGTCGCAGAGGTAAAGAACATGACAGTCGCAGAGGTAAAGAACATGACAGTCACAGAGGTAAAGAACATGACAGTCACAGAGGTAAAGAACATGACAGTCACAGAGGTAAAGAACATGACAGTCGCAGAGGTAAAGAACATGACAGTCGCAGAGGTAAAGAACATGACAGTCGCAGAGGTAAAGAACATGACAGTCACAGAGGTAAAGAACATGACAGTCGCATATCACAAACGCTAATAATATAACAATCACTAACGTTAACAATCACAGATGTAACAATCACAGATGTAACAATCACAGATGTAACAATCACAGATGTAAGCAAACAGTCAGTTTTGTCAACGAGACCAGTGTCCAAAGGGTCCACATACAACATTTAACAGATATGGTCTAGACTTAAACTATATTGCAGTCCAGGTCTAGACCACTTTCCAGCACTGATTACGTTGTGTGATCAGACCATACGTGGTCACTTCGTCTCAATAGCGTAATCGACTCGCCAAACTGGCAAGTTGAGAAATGACATGACTCTTATACCTGGAAAGTGTTCTGGGGGTCAGTGCTCCCGCGGACGGGTCCATGACCAGGCCTCGTGGTGGATCAGGACCTGATTAACCAGGCTGCTACTTGTGGCAGTACGTAAATCGACGTACGATCCACAGCCCGGCTGGTTAGGTACTGACTTTGTTTTTGTCCAGCTCCCTCTTAAAGATAGCCAGGGGTCTATTGGTAATCCCCCTTATATATGCTGGGAGGCAGTTGAACAGTCTTGGGGCCCTGACACTTACTGTGCTTTCTCTTAGGTGTACTCACGGCGCCCCTGCTTTTCATTTGTGTAACTTGGTAATCTTTATTATGGGAATGTTTCGCCAGCCAGGCTGAGGGACTGATTACCTGAAACTCCTCCTAATCTTCCATCGTTCTTCTCTGCATTAGACTGAAGAAGCCACTGGCTGGCGAAACGTTCCCACAATAAAGATTCCCAAATGTTACAAGAGTATCTCATTCTTTACCGAGGAGGATTTTTATTTGCATTCACTTCTCTTACAACCCCATCTATAAATACATTGAACAACCATGTTAACATCACACATCCTTGTCTAAGACCTACTTTTACTGGGATATAATCTCCCTCTCTCCTAAATACTCTAACCTGAGCCTACCTATCCTCTTAAAAGCTTTTCACTGCTTTCAATAACCTACCTCTATACCACACACCTGCAACACCTGCCACATTGCCCCCCTATTATACCAGGTACTCGTAGTAGTAGTGGTAGTAATAACAGTTTTAGTTGTAGTAATAATAGTTGTAGTGGTAAGTAGTGGAAGAAGAAAGGACGACGACGAAGGAGAAGAAGAAAAATATATTTTGTTTAGTTTGCAGGTTGTTCTTTCTCACCCCCGACCCTTCTTCAACCTTCATGACGACCTCCTTCACGAAACTCATAACACCAGCATGGTGATAAACTGTGATGTGTGTGTGTGTGTGTGTGTGTGTGTGTGTGTGTGTGTGTGTGTGTGTGTGTGTGTGTGTGTGTGTGTGCGCGCGCGCACTCACCTAGTTGAGGCTGCAGGGGTCGAGTCCGAGCTCCTGGCCCCGCCTCTTCACTGATCGCTACTAGGTCACTCTCCCTGAACCGTGAGCTTTATCATACCAGTGTGTGTGTGTGTGTGTGTGTGTGTGTGTGTGTGTGTGTGTGTGTGTGTGTGTGTACCTTTACCTAGTTCATTTTAAAGATATTAATCTTCAGTACTTGTGTTCACTTCTTAAAAAGGTATAATCTTGTTGTCTGACTTGTGTTGTCTCTCGTTAATGGGTTTCAAGCCTTTACGTTATCGTTCTCCTCCCGACCTACTTCCTTTCTATTACCTTCACTCTGGGAGGAAGTGTATGGGCAACAGGAACAATATGGGGTCTCAACCATTGGAACCTGTGGGGATTGAACCCATGGCAAGCGGGTACTAAAACTCCAGGCCATGGGTTCAATCCCCACTGTTCCGTGGTTTGTTTGCAATAGTGTTATTACGATTTCATGAGTCATGGGGGCCCAATGTGGATCCTTGTGGCCCCCAGCTGCCTAATTGGGGATTTCGGTTTCAACTTGTTTCCTCGTTCTTATCATTCCCCTTGTAAACAGGATCTCCAACCTATTTCAAGGAGTATTTTGTATATCGTGATTATGTCTTCTCTTGTTCCCGGTTTACTAATATCATAGAGTTCAAGAATGAGACACTTGTGCAGCATTTCGGAGTCTTTACTGAAGAAACGTTTCGCCAGCCAGTGGTTTCTCCAGTCCAATACAGAGAAGAACGATGGAAACTGAAGGTAACTTAATTTTAACTGGGACAAACCTGATTACCTCCCATACCCCAGGCGCTATGTAGCTCCTGCGGGTTTAGTGTTATTGTATGACACTATTAATAATAGAATAATATAATTCTTTATATTAACACATCGGCTTTTTCCACCTTGTCACTGTCTTGTCAGTGGTGTGCTGACACTGTCTTGTCAGAGGTGTGCTGACACTGTCTTGTCAGAGGTGTGCTGACACTGTCTTGTCAGTGGTGTGCTGACACTGTCTTGTCAGTGGTGTGCTGACACTGTCTTGTCAGTGGTGTGCTGACACTGTCTTGTCAGTGGTGTGCTGACACTGTCTTGTCAGTGGTGTGCTGACACTGTCTTGTCAGTGGTGTGCTGACACTGCCTTGTCAGTGGTGTGCTGACACTGTCTTGTCAGAGGTGTGCTGACACTGTCTTGTCAGTGGTGTGCTGACACTGTCTTGTCAGAGGTGTGCTGACACTGTCTTGTCAGTGGTGTGCTGACACTGTCTTGTCAGTGGTGTGCTGACACTGTCTTGTCAGTGGTGTGCTGACACTGTCTTGTCAGTGGTGTGCTGACACTGTCTTGTCAGTGGTGTGCTGACACTGTCTTGTCAGAGGTGTGCTGACACTGTCTTGTCAGTGGTGTGCTGACACTCACCGTCTTGTCAGTGGTGTTCTGACACTGTCTTGTCAGAGGTGTGCTGACACTCACTGTCTTGTCAGTGGTGTGCTGACACTGTCTTGTCAGTGGTGTGCTGACACTCACTGTCTTGTCAGTGGTGTGCTGACACCGTCTTGTCAGTGGTGTTCTGACACTGTCTTGTCACTGGTGTGCTGACTTTCAATGTCTTGTGAGAGGTGTGCTGACGCTACAGTTAAGAAACCGCAACATATCTCCAGGACTCAAGTCCGGCTAACCGGTTTCCCTGAATCCCTTCAAAACCGACTCTCATATTTTTAGTAATTTATACAGGAGGAATTACTAGTCTCGTGCTCCGGGCACTGTAGTCGCATCTTAGGACACGCAGGTCTGACACAAGGAGGATTATTTTCCACTCACCCATAAACATGAAAGAAAATGAATAAGAACAAGAACTATTAAGAAAAATGTAAGAAAATACAGATGGGTGTGTATACATATACGTATACATGTGTATGTAGTCTGACGTAAGTTACAAGGTGTACCTGTGACGTATGTGTAAGTTACAAGGTGTACCTGTGACGTATGTGTTAGTTACAAGGTGGTATAAACCTTGGTAATAAATACCGACAAGTTGGTTTAGAAAGACACGTAAGCAAACACTATAACATATTTATTAGAAAACGTTTCGGTGGAACCTTGATCAAGGTTCCAGGACCGAAACGTTTTCTAATAAATATGTTAGTGTTTGCTTACGTGTCTTTCTAAACCAAGTTACAAGGTGTACCTGTGGCGTATGTGTAAGTTACAAGGTGTACCTGTTTTATGAGACAGAAAGATATATATCTCTATTTGGATAAGTACAGAAAATAATGGATGTAGTGCTAATTAAGATTATTGGAATAATTTACAGGAAGCCTCGGTTAATTCAGAGAATTTTGGGCAACCGTAAAATAAAAATGAAATTACTGGGCGATTATTTAATTTAGTTTAAAAAAAAATGTTTAATTTGCAAATTTTGACATTAACAGTTTGGTTTAGTTTACAAATGATGTTTTTTGAGATTTTTTTTTACAACAGTTTGTTACATAAATTGTAGCTGTTTATATATATATATATATATTATATATATATATATATATATATATATATATATATATATATATATATATATATATATATTATCGTGCCGAATAGGAAAAATTTGCGGGTTTTGTCTCAAATAGCAACGCTCTTCTTGCCGAATGAGGTAAGCGAAAATTTGTGTATGCAATAATTTCGCAAAAAATCATTCTGGGCATAACGAAAAAATATATTTCATTGTATTTATTAAATTATTGTAAACTTATCTAATGCATATTTAGTTGGAATAAACTAAATTAAATTACGCTTGTTATACTAAGGTTAGGTAAGTTTTCTAAGGTTCTTTTGGTACAAAATTATTAATTTTTACATTAACTTAAATGAAAAAATATATTAAATGTATAAGAGAAAATTTTAGAAAGGACTTAATTTTAAATGAGTTCTTGCTAATTGACCAATATTACCTATTCGGCACGACACACACACACACACACACACACACACACACATACACACACACGAGATAGATAGATAGATATATATATATATATATATATATATATATATATATATATATATATCGTACTGGTTATATTGAAAGTGTTTGAAGAGTCGAGAGAAAAGAACACATGAGCTTTATCATACCTCGTCTTAAAACTATGTATGGTTCCCGCCTCCACTACGTCACTTTCTAGGCTATTCCACGGCCTGACAACTCTATGACTGAAGAAATACTTCCTAATATCCCTTTGATTCATCTGAGTCTTCAACTTCCAACTGTGACCTCTTGTTTCTGTGTCTCATTTCTGGAACATCCTGTCTTTGTCCACCTTGTCTATTTCGTGCAGTATTTTATATGTCATTATCATGTCTCCCCTGACCCTCCTGTCCTCCAGTGTTGTCAGGCCGATTTCCCTTAACCTTTCTTCATAGGACATTCCCCTTAGCTCCGGAACTATCCTTGTCGCAAACCTTTGCACTTTCTTTAATTTCTAGACGTGCTTGATCAAGTGCGGGTTCCAAACAGGTGCTGCATACTCCAGTATGGGCCTGACATACACGGTGTACAGTGTCTTGAACGATTCCTTACTAAGGTATCGGAACGCTGTTCTCAGGTTTGCCAGGCTCCCATATGGTGCAGCAGTTATCTGGTTGATGTGTGCTTCCGGAGACATGCTCGGTGTTATACTCACCCCAAGATCTTTCTCCTTGAGCGAGGTTTGCAGTCTATGGCCACCTAGCCTATACTCCGTCTGCGGTCTTCTGTGCCCTTCCCCGATCTTCATGACTATGCATTTGGCCAGTTGCAGAAGCCAGTTGCTGGACCAGGTGTCCAGTCTGTTCAGGTCTCTTTGAAGTCCTTCCTGATCCTCATCTGATTTAATTCTCCTCGTTAACTTCACATCATCAACGAACAGGGACACCTCTGACTCTATCCCTTCCATATCATTCACATGTATCAAAAATAGCACTGGTCCTAGGACCGACCTCTGTGGGACCCCGCTTGTCACAGGTGCCCACTGTGATACCTCATCACGTACCATGACTCGTTGTTGCCTCCCTGTCAGGTATTCTCTGATCCATTGCAGTGCCCTTCCTGTTACATGCACCTGATCCTCTAGCTTCTACACTAATCTCTTGCAGTCCAAGAAAATGCAATCAACCCACCTCTCTCTCTCGTCTCTTCTATTAATTTATCAAAAAACTCCAGAAGGTTTGTGACAAAGGATTTGCCCTCCATGAATCCGTGCTGGTTGGCGTTTATACTCTTTTTTTCCATTCCAGGTGCTCCACCATTCTCCTCTTGATAATCTTCTCCATAACTTTGCATACTATACACGTCAGTGACACAGGTCTATAGTTTAGTGCCTCTTTTCTGTCTCCTTTTTTAAAAATTGGAACTACATTTGCCATCTTCCATACCTCAGGTAGTTGCCCAATTTCCAGGGATGCGTTGAAGATTGTAGTAAGTGGCACACACAGCATATCCGTTCCCTCTCTAAGGACCCACGGGGAGATGTCCGGTCCCATTGCCTTTGAGGTATCGATGTCCCTTAACAGCTTCTTCACCTCCTCATTTTTATGTATGTCATCCAACACTTGTTGGTATATTCCTTGCTGGTCTCCCCCTCTGTTCTGTCCCCCCAGAGTCTTTCCTGTCTCCACTGTAAATACTTCCTTAAATCTCATGTTGATCTCCTCACATACCTCTTGATCGTTTCTTGTGAATTCCCCATCTTCTTTCTTCAGCCTGATCACCTGGTCTTTGACTGTTGTCTTCCTCCTAATGTGGCTATACAGCGATTTCGGGTCAGACTTGACTTTCGATGCTATGTCGTTTTCATACTGTCGCTGGGCCTCCCTCCTTATCTGTGCATACTCGTTTCTGGCTCTTCTACTAATCTCCTTATTTTCCTGGCTCCTTTGCCTCCTATACCTTTTCCATTCTTTGGTGCACTTAGTTTTTGCCTCCCTACACCTTCGGGTAAACCAAGGACTCGCTTTGGTCTTACTATTATTTCTATTGCTCTTTGGGAACAAACCATTCCTCTGCCTCCTTGGACTTTGTTGTTACTTATTCCATCATCTCGTTTACTGATTTTCCTACCAGTTCTCTGTCCCACTGAACCTCCTGCAGGAAGTTCCCCATACCTGTGTATTTCCCCCTTTTATAATTTGGCTTTTCCCATTCAATTCCTGTTACCTTCTCCACTTGTAACTCTACTATATAATCAAAACTCAAAACCACGTGATCACTAGCTCCAAGGGGCCTCTCGTAAGTGATGTCCTCAATGTCTGAACTGCTCAGGGTGAACACAAGATCCAGTCTTGCTGGCTCATCCTCCCTTCTCTCTCTGGTAGTGTTCCTGACATGTTGATTCATGAGGTTTTCAAGTACCACATCCATCATCTTGGCTCTCCATGTTTCGGGACCCCCATGTAGCTCCAGGTTTTCCCAGTCGATCTCCCTGTGGTTGAAATCGCCCATTACCAGTAACTTTGCTCTGCTCGAGTGAGCTCTTCTTGCCACTTCAGCCAGTGTGTCCACCATCACCCTGTTGTTTTCTTCGTACTCCTCTCTTGGCCTCCTGCAGTTCTGTGGTGGGTTATACATCACTCCAATGATTACTTTGTTCCCCAGACTGAATTGTACCTACTATGTAGTCTCTTTCTCCAATCATGTCCATGCCTTCCATTTCCTCAATCCCCATCGGTTTTTTATGAGCAGTTTAACCCCTCCTCCCCTTCTACTCTTATCTTTCCTCAGGATCTGATATCCCGGTGGGAAGATTGCGTCTGTTTCCTCAATAAAGATACCCAAGAGTTGCTCATGTGTCTAATTCAACAACATGTCGGTTCTCTGAACCATTCATCTACAAGATTGCGTCTGTTATTGTCTCAGCGAGTTTCGTTTCTGTGATTGCTATGATGTCTGGGGATTTCTCGCTGATTCTTTCGTGCCACTCCTCATATTTATTCGTTATTCCGTCCGCATTTGTGTACCAAACCTTCAGGTTCTTTTCTATCACTGTGGTCCTGGGAGAATATTGGGGTTGGGGGAGTGGGAGCCTTGGTGGGGACCTATGGGGGGCTGTGGAGTGGGTGGGGTTTGTGATGAGGGGAGTGGGGTCAGAATGCCCATAGGGGGCAGCTGTTGGAGTGAGGTTTGTGATGTGGGGGTTGGTGGCAGAGGGAACAGTGTGTGGGTTTTGGTTTAGATTGCTCAGTTGCGTTGGGGTTGTCGCTGTTGGAGTCCTTCTGCGGGGTGTGTGTGTGTGTGTGTATACTCATCTAATTGTGGTTTCAGGGGTCGATTCATAGCTCCTGACCCCGCCTCTTCACTGGTCGCTACTAGGTCACTCCCTGCTCCATGAGTTTCATCATACCTCTTCTTAAAGATATGTATGGATTCTGCCTCCACTATATCACTTTCCAAACTATTCCACTTCCTGATAACTCTGTAATTGAAGAACTTCCTAACATCTCTGTGACTCATCTGAGTCTTCAACTTCTAATTGCGACAGCTTGTTGCTGTGTCCCATCTCTGGAACATCCTGTCTCTGTCCACCTCGTCGATTCCTCTCGGTATTTCATATGTCGTTTTCATACGCCCCCCCCTATCTCTCCTGTTCTCCAGTGTCGTCAGATCGAATTCCCTTAGCCTCTCCTCGTAAGACATGCCCCTTAGCTCCGGGACTAGTCTCGTTGCAAACCTTTGCACTTTCTCTAATTTCCTGAAGTGCTTGGCCAGGTGTGGGTTCCAAACTGGTGCTACATACTTTAATATGGGCCTGACATACACTGTGTACAGAGACCTAAACGATTCCTTACTGAGATGTCGAAATGCTGTTCTTAGGTTTGCTAGGCTACCATATGCCGCAGCAGTTATTTGGTTGATGTGCACCTCAGGAGATGTGCTCGGTATGTGTGTGTGTGCGTGTGCGCACACTCGCCTATTTATACTCATTTCCTGTTACCAGGGTCGAGGCATAGCTTCTGGCCTTTACCCGATTTACTACCTCATGGGCCCTGAGTAGGTATAACTGAGCCAATGAGGGAGTGAATCGGGTAAAAGCCAGGAGCTAAACCTCGACACCAGTATTACAACCCAGGAGTCCCAAAGGCCTGTTATCCTGGGTGTAAAGGGAGCAAAATAAACACAGCAGAAAAACTTTTGACTTGTATTATCCTTCACCAATTTAGAACAGAAGTATGTACACTATATACACTATGTACAACAATAGATATTAGTGCACTCCACGGTAAGCAAGACAGAATAGAAGTCACTAGAGAGCAGACCGTGCTTCAACCAGCTCTAGAATTGGAATGACGAGGGCAGACAGGCGAGTGGTACCCACAACACCTCTGCGATTGCCAAAACCATCTTCTCATTGGCTGGAGCCTGGGTACTGATTGAACGACGGGGCCCCATCATCAACCCTTAGTACCTGGTTCGCTGTACAATTGTGCAGACTAAGAGCTATTATCCTACCTCAGCTCATTTCACGAGCTATGACCCACAAAACGCCTGCATGTATTCTTCTGGTATTCAGGTACGCTAATCGTTTGGAAGGTTGAAATCAGTGGGCGGCAAGGTAGTAGTTCGGTTCCTGAGCGAGACGAACTGGTGTCGGATTCAAGCAGTAGAGTTCTTAGGTGTTGCAACAGGCAGAAGATCCTGTGTGAAATATGTGTTGTGTAAGAATGTGAACCAGTCATGGAACACTGTGTTGTTCATAGCTGTAAGCAGAGCAGTGCTAGTTTAGACACAGATTAATATTAGTGCAGAGAGCTGCAAGCAGAGTAGTGCTACTGAAGGCACAGATTAGTAGCGAAACAGGACTAGAGACAGTGATGCGCTAGCTAGGGACACACACACACACACACGCACACACACACACACACACACACACACACACACACACACACACACACACACACACACACACACACACACACACACACACACACACACAACGAAACCAAGCTCACAGGAATGATAACAGACGTCATCTTTCCAACTGGATGTCAGATCCTGAGGAAAGACAGAGGGAACAGGGGAAGGGAGTGCACGGGTGGCACTGCTCGTTAAAAACCAATGGGATTTTGAGGAGTTGGAGAGAAAAGACAGATGAGAAGCAAGGGATTACATAATAGGAACAGTTCAAACTGGAGGTCCCAAGGTGGTGATTGCAGTCATGTATAACCCACCACAGAATAGCAGGAGGCCAAGACAAGAATGTGATGAAAGTAATAAAGCAATAGTTGACAAACTGGCTGAAGTGGCCAGAAGGACTCAGTGGGCAGGGCAAACCTACTGGTTGTGAGTGACCACGTGGTTCTCAGCTTCGAATACATAATAATAATAATAATAATAATAATAATAATAATATCTTACTACAAGTACATGTACGAGGTATACAGGCCTAGCTGACATCAATGACATACTACTGTAAAAAAAAACAACCTTGATAAGCTGAACATTTCGGGCAAATTAGGTCAGTTTTGTCCCAGGATGCGACCCACACAAAATACAGATGTAGTATACATAGACTTTGCAAAACCTTTCGACAAGTGTGACCATGGTGTAATAGCACACAAAATGCGTGATAAAGGAATAACGGGAAAAGTTGGTAGATGGATCTACAACTTCCTGACAAATAGAACACAGAGTAATGGCAAACAGAGTAAAGTCCCAGGCAGCCATGATAAAAAGCTCTGTTCCACAAGGCACAGTACTCGCTCCCATTCTATTCTTCCGTTGCGGATGACACCCGGATCACCATGACAGTGACCTCCATCGAAGACACCGCGAGACTCCAAGCGGACATCAACCAAATCTTCGAATGGGCCACTCAAAACAATATGAAGTTCAACGAGGAGAAATTTCAACTACTCAAATATGGGAAATTAAATCTGTGTCAGGGTATACAACAAATTCTAACCAAACAATAGAGCGGAAAAGTAATGTGAAGGACCTGGGAGTGACAATTTCAAAGGATCTCGTCTTCAAAGACCACAACAATGTATCTACCTCATCTGCTAGGAAAATGATAGGATGGATAATGAGAACCTTCAAAACTAGGGACGCAAAGCCCATGATGATTCTCTTCAAATCGCTTGTGCTCTCTAGGCTGGAATACTGCTGTACACTAACGGCCCCCTTCAAGGCTGGTGACATTGCAGACCTCGAAGGTGTACAAAGAACTTTCACGGCACACAAGTGCGATAAGGCACCTAAACTACTGGGAACGGTTGAAGGTCCTTGATCTGTATTCCCTCGAACGCAGTCGAGAGAGATATATGATAATATACACTTGGAAGGTCCTGGAGGGATTGATACCAAACCTGCACACGAAAATCACTCCCTATGAAAGCAAAAGACTCGGCAGGAGATGCAACATTCCCCTGATGTAAAGCAGGGGCTCCACGGGTACACAGAGACAACACAATAAGTGTCCGGAGCCCATGACTGTTCAATTGCCTCCCAGCATACATAAGGGGGATTACCAATAGACCCCTGGCTGTCTTCAAGAAGGCACTGGACAGGCACCTAAAGTCAGTACCTGACCAACCGAGCTATGGTTCGTACGCCAGCTTGCGTGAGGCCAGCAGTAACAGCCTGGTTGATCAGACCCTGATCCACCATGAGGCCTGGTCTCAGACCGGGCCGCGGGGGCGTTGACCCCCGAAACCATCTCCAGGTAAACACCAGTTAACTAACACCCAGGTACCCACTTTAAATTGATGGGTGAACAGGAACAGGGACAGCAGGTGTCTTATGGAAATACGTTCCTAATGTTTTCCAGGAGATTCAGAACACCCGTGACTTAACCTGAATCCTCATTTTTTCTTTTTCTTCTTCCTCTTCCCCTTTCCTCTTTCCTTTGCTCCTCTGGGTTGTCTTTCTCTCTCATGTCTCGTGTTTCTGTTCCTTCTTCATTTATTTCACCACTTCCCCTTTCACGCACCTCTGTGCGCTTGCTCTCCCTCTGTGGGTATCTAGCTCTCTTGCAGTGCTCCCCTTCCTTTGTATTTGACTGGCTCGTCTTCCTTATTTCCCACTTCTTCCGCTACCACTACTACTACCTCTTCTTCTTCTACTACTACTACAACTACTGATGAAATTAAGACACATGTGCGGCGTCTGGTTGTCTTTGTTGTGGACGTTTCGCCATCCAGTGGCTGGCTGGATGGCGAAACGTCTATGATGGGGATGCCCGGGTGTTGTGCATATGTCTTAATTTCATCTTGTCGGTATTATATACCACTCTTGTACTACTACTACTACTACTACTACTACTACTACTACTACTACTACTACTACCACCACCACCACCTCTTCCTGCCTATATATAGCCGTCCTGCTCCACCTCTGGTTAGTGTGACTTTGTCAATGGTCCAAGTCGGACCGAAACGTCGTCGTCAGCTTCTCTCTTTTATGTGCGGGTTATTTGTGTACCAAATTACAAGATAGGGGATTACACAGGCATGAGGAATTTCCTGCATGAGGTTCAGTGAGACAGAGAACTGGATGGGAAATCAGTAAATGAGATGGAATACGTGACAACAATATGCAAAGAAGCGCAGAAGTGGTTTGTACCCAAGGGAAACAAAAGTAATGAGAAGGCCAGGACAAGCCCTTGGTTCACCTAAAGGTGTAGAGAGGCCACAATCAAGTGTGCTAGAGAATGGAAGAAGTATAGAAGGCAAAGGACCCAGGAGAATAAGGAGAGCAGTCGTAGAGCCAGAAATGAATATGCTCAGGTAAGAAGGGAGGCCCAATGACAATACGAAAATGACATAGCAGCGAAAGCCAAATCTGACCTGAAGCTGTTGTACAGCCGCATCAGGAGTAAAACAACATTCAGAGACAAGGTAATCAGGCTGAGGAAGGAACGAGGAGACATCACAAGAAACGAGTGTGAAGTATGTGAGGAACTCAACATGAGATCAAATAAGTGTTCACAAAGGAGACAGAAGGGACTCCAGAATGATGGAAAGGAAGAAGTGAAGAGGCTGCTAGCGAGCTAGATACCTCAAAGGCGATGGGGCCGGATAACATCTCTCCATGGGTCCTGAGAGAGGGAGCAGAGGCAATATGTGTACCACTAACAATCTTCAACACATCTATCGAAACAGGGCGACTACCTGAGGTATGGAAGACAGCAGATGTAGTCCCAGTTTTAAAAAAGGAGACAGACACTAAGCATTAAACTACAGACCAGTGTAACTGCATGCAAAGCCTTGGAGAAGATTATCAGAAGAGTGGTGGGCACCTAGAAAGGAATGAGCTTAACGACAACCAGCACGGTTTCAGGGACGGGAAATCCTGTGTCACAAACCTACTGGAGTTCTATGACAGGAAGACAGCAGTAAGACAAGAGAGAGAGGGGTGGGTAGATTGCGTTTTCTTGGAATGCAAGAAGGCGTTTGACACAGTTCCACACAAGCAATTAGTACATAAGCTGGAGGACCAGAGAGGGATAACAGGGAAGGTACTGCAACGAATCAGGAAATACCTGTTAGGAAGATAACAGCGAGTCATGGTACGTGGCGAGGTGTCAGAGTGGGCGCCTGTGACGAGCGGGGTTCCACAGGGGTCAGTCCTAGGACTGGTGCTGTTTCTGGTATATGTGAAAGACATGACGGAAGGAATAGGCTCAGAAGTGTCCGTTTGCAGATATGAAGTTGATGGGAAAAATTCAATAAGACGAGTACCAGGCAGAACTACAAAGGGATCTGGACAGGCTGCAGGCCTGGTCCAGAAACTGCCTCCTGGAGTTCAACCCCACCAAGTGCAAAGTCATGAAGATTGGGGAATGAGAAAGAAGACCGCAGACGGAGTACAGTCTAGGGTGCCAGAGACTACAAACCTCACTCAAGAAAAAGAATCTTGGGGTGAGTATAACACCAGGCACATCTCCTGAGACGGACATTAACAAAATAACTGCTGCAACATACGGGCGCCTGGCAAACCTAAGAATAGCATTCTGAAATCTTAATAAAGAATCGTTCAGGACCCTGTAAACCGTGTATGTCAAGCCTACATTGGAGTATGCAGCACCAGTCTGGAACTCACACTTAGCCAGGCAAATAAGGAAATTAGAGAAAGTGCAAAAATTGGCAACAAGAATAGTCCCGGAGCTAAAGGTCATGTTCAGGCGACACTGGAGGACAGGAGAGATAGGGGGGGGGGATGATAACGACGAAGAAAATACTAAAAGTAAACTTATCTAATTTAAATCCATTACTGCGGGTTCACTCTTGGAAAGATATCCTCAAGACCTTATTAATATCCCCTTTATTAATACCCATCTTCCACTGGAGTATTTTCAAAGAGGGAATATTACAAAATAACCCACACTTAGGAGTGGGAAACTTAAGATAATGTTTCAGTCCAAACTGGACCAATGCCAAGTCACACTGAAGCAAGAAGGCTAAAATATGTACAAGGGTGAAGCAAGAAGATAGTAGTAATGGCAGTGGAAGTAGGACACTTATTGGTAGTCTGACTCAAGATCTTGAAGTGGGAATGGAAGATGAAGTTTGGTAGTTCATTTGAATTGTGATGCTCCCATCTGGTTCTGGCAATACAGCTACTGAACGAGTGAGTGAATGTGTTTCCTTGTTTGGGGTAAATATTTTGATGGGGAAACAGCCTATGTAGTAAGAAAAGATAAATAATGTGGATGATGGTGAAAAGGTTTCTTTTTCAGGTCACCCAACCTTGGTGGAAGACAGCAAGTGTTAATAATAATAATAATAAATTTTTTTTTAACAAGTCGGCCGTCTCCCACCGAGGCAGGGTGACCCAAAAAGAAAGAAAATCCCCAAAAGAAAATACTTTCATCATCGTTCAACACTTTCACCTCACTCACACAATCACTGTTTTTGCAGAGGTGCTCAGAACACAACAGTTTAGAAGCATATACGTATAAAGAGAGACAACATATCCCGCCAAACTGCTAATATCCCGAAACCCCTCCTTTAGAGTGCAGGCATTGTACTTCCCATTTCCAGGACTCAAGTCCGGCTATATAAAATTAACCAGTTTCCCTAAATCCCTTCACTGAATATTACCCTGCTCACACTTCAACAGATCGTCAGGTCCCAAATACCATTTGTCTCCATTCACTCCTATCGAACATGCTCATGCACGCCTGTTGGAAGTCCAAGCCCCTCGCTCACAAAACCTCTCTTACCCCTTCCTTCCAACCTTTTTGAGGACGACCCCTACCCCGTCTTCCTTCCCCTACAGATTTAAATGCTCTCCATGTCATTCTACTTTGATCCATTCTCTCTAAATGACCAAACCACCTCAACAACCTCTCTTCAGCCCTCTAACTAATACTTTTATTAACTCCACACCTTCTCCTAATTTCCACACTCCGAATTTTCTGCATAATATTTACACCACACATTGCCCTTAGACAGGACATCTCCACTGCCTCCAACCGCCTCCTCGCTGCTGCATTCACAACCCAAGCTTCACACCCATATAAGAGTGATAGTACTACTATACTTTCATACATTCCCTTCTTTGCCTCCATAAATAACGTTTTTCTGTCTCCACATATACCTCAACGCACCACTCACCGTTTTTCTCTCATCAATTCTATGATTACCCTCACCCTTCATGAATCCATCCGCCAACACGTCAATTCCCAAGTATCTGAAAACATTCACTTCTTCCATACTCCTCCTCCCCAATTTGATATCCAATTTTTCTTTATCTAAATCATTTGATACCCTCATCACCTTACTCTTTTCTATGTTCACTTTTCAACTTTCTAACTTCACACACTCCCAAACTCATCCACTAACCTTCGCAATTTTTCTTTAGAATCTCCCATAAGCACAGTATCATCAGCAAAAAGCAACTGTATCAATTCCCATTTTGTATTTGATTCCCCATAATTTAATCCCACCCCTCTCCCAAACACCCTAGCATTTACTTCTTTTACAACCCCATCTATAAATATATTATACAACCATGGTGACATTACACGACGAGGTGGACAGAGACAGGACGTTCCAGAGATGGGACACAGCAACAAGGTGACACAGTTGGATGTTGAAGACCCAGAAGAATTACAGGGATGTTAGGAAGTATTTCTTCAGTCAGAGTTGTCAGGAAGTTAAATAGTCTGGGAAATGATGTAGTGGAGGCAGGATCCATACATAGCTTTAAGAAGAGGTATGATAAAGCTCATGGAGCAGAAAGAATGACCGAGTATCGACCAGCCAAGAGCTGTGAATCGACCCCTCCAACCATAACTAGGCTAGTACACACACACACATAAACGAAATACCCAACTGCTGGACATGTCTTACTAATCATACACGACGGCAATAAAACTATCCAGGTAAAGACTGGTAGATCACCTGGAGACAAGGGGATTTATTACAGAGAATTAACATGGTTTTAGGCATGATAAATCCTACCACACCAACTAATTGGAATTTCTGAGAGGCCCTCGGAGCCAGCTTTAGCGAGTCTGGTTATGTCGCTATCTATTCCTTAATAAAGTTTGTAATATATATTGGAAACAGAGAGTTCACGTTTGACAATGTCCGGCCAGAAACTGAAACATGACCTTAAAAGACAGCAAGAAGACCAGGAAAATACAGGTTTAGCTGATGATGATTACGTTCAGTTGATGGCTATCAGGTTTAGCTGATGATGATTACCTTCAATTGATGGCTATCAGGTTCAGCTGATTATAATTACCTTCAATTGATGGCTATCAGGTTCAGCTGATGATAATTACCTTCAATTGATGGCTATCAGGTTCAGCTGATGATAATTACCTTCAATTGATGGCTATCAGGTTCAGCTGATGATAATTACCTTCAATTGATGGCTATAAGGTTCAGCTGATGAATATAATACACTGACCATGTTGATCACACAACATACTGTCAAACGCTTAAGTCGAGCTACGAAACATAATTATCTTCAGGGACTTTATCAAGAGTCATCCCAGATTCTGTGCATAAATACAGTGGACCCTCGAATTTAGTAGTCCGTTTTCTGTATGTCGGACTATTGTTATTCTCTCTAAAAATGTATTTTTTTGTTAATATTTCCCATAAATAATGTAAATCCAATTAAACCATTCCAGTAGGCCTCTAATAGAGTGCGAAGCCCACACTTAATCTGGCAGGTACAGGAGCTAGAGACCGCCCAGAGACGTACAGCAAGATGTAAAACGGCTGAGGATGACTAAAAGAATGCAATATTGTTTAATCACAAAGCCGAAGAATTGTAAGAGATATAATTACGACATACAAGATACTTGGAGGCATTGAGGTGATGGACTGAGAGAGAGAACATTTTACATGAGAAGCGGAGGAACAAGGAATCATATTGAAGCTGAACACCTCCCACAGATTAGATTTTAATTTTGCATTTTGCCTTCGAAGAAGCTAGTTTATTGTGTACCCTATAGCCATCCTGTGGAGGGTAGAGCAAGAGCATATGGATACACAAAAGGCCTAGGAAATAGGCCCCAGAAGGGGCTTAAGGAAGGACATCTGGATTTATATCATGCAAGTGAGCTGTAGATATACATCCAGATGTACAGGATCCTGTAAACCCTTTAGGGGCCTAGTTACTAAGAATAGGGATGTTAGGAAATTCTTTAGTTTAGGAATAGTGAAACTGGAGCGAGATGGATGAGGAGGTGGGGGAAGTAAACTTACAATTTCAAAGGTACAGAGCAATAACACCAGTCAATTAAGGTTTCAACGGCGGGACGGAAGCTGCGACTCGATATTTCGAACACACCACAGAGAGCACAACTAGAGGAGTACACACACACACACACACTAGGGGCCAGGAGGTATAAATCGACCCCTGCAACCACAATTAGGTGAGTGCACACACACACACACACACACACACACACACACACACACACACACACATACATACACACACACACACACACACAGGAGCTGAGTCTCGACCCCTGCAACCACAATTAGGTGAGTACAATTAGGTGAGTAGACACACACGCAGAGATATTGTGTGTACCATTAACAAAGATCTTCAACACATCATTTGAAACTGGGCAACTCCCCGAGGTATGGAAGATGGCAAATGTAGTCCCAATTTTTAAAAAGGGAGACAGACATGAGGCACTAAACTACAGACCTGTATCACTAACGTGTATAGTATGCAAGCAAGGTCATGGAGAAGATCATCAGGAGGAGAGTGGTGGAGCACCTGGAAAGAAACAAGTGTATAATTGACAACCAGCACGGTTTCAGGGAGGGAAAATCCTGTGTCACAAACCTAGAGTTTTATGATAAGGTGACAGAAGTAAGACAAGAGAGAGAGAGGGGTGGATCGACTGCATTTTTTTGGACTGCAAGAAGGCCTTCGACACAGTTCCTCACAAGAGGTTACTGCAAAAGCTAGAGGATCAGGCACACAACAGGAAAGGCACTGCAATGGATCAGAGAATACCTGACAGGGAGGCAACAACGAGTCATGGTACGTGACGAGGTGTCAGAGTGGGCGCCTGTGACAAGCGGGGTTCCACAGGGGTCAGTCCTAGGACCTGTGCTGTTCTTGGTATATGTGAACGACATAACGGAAGGGATAGACTCAGAAGTGTCCTTGTTTGCAGATGATGTGAAGTTAATGAGAAGAATCAAATCGGATGAGGATCAGGCAGGACTACAAAGAGACCTGGACAGGCTACAAGCCTGGTCCAGCAACTGACTCCTTGAGTTTAACCCTGCCAAATGCAAAGTCATGAAGATTGGAGAAGGGCAAAGAAGACCGCAGACACAATATAGTTTAGATGGCCAAAGACTGCAAACTTCACTCAAGGAAAAAGATCTGGGGGCGAGTATAACACCGAGCATATCTCCTGAGGCGCACATCAATCAGATAACTGCTGCAGCATACCGGCGCTTGGCAAACCTACGGATAGCGTTCCGATACCTCAGCAAGGATTCGTTCAAGATTCTGTATACCATTTACGTCAGGCCCATACTGGAGTATGCAGCACCAGTTTGGAATCCACACCTAGTCAAGCACGTCAAGAAATTAGAGAAGGTGCAAAGGTTTGCAACAAGACTAGTCCCAGAGCTACGGGGACTGTCCTACGAAGAAAGGTTGAGGGAAATCGGCCTGACGACACTGGAGGACAGGAGGGTCAGGGGAGACATGATAACGACATATAAAATACTGCGCGGAATAGACAAGGTGGACAAAGACAGGATGTTCCAGAGATGGGACACAGACACAAGAGGTCACAATTGGAAGTTGAAGTTAGGAAGTATTTCTTCAGTCATAGAGTAGTCAGGCCATGGAATAGCCTAGGAAGTGAAGTAGTGGAGGCGGGAACCATACATAGTTTTAAGGCGAGGTATGATAGAGCTCATGGGGCAGGAAGAGAGAGGACGTAGTAGCAATCAGCGAAGAGGCGGGGCCAGGAGCTATGAATCGACCCCTGCAACCACAAATAGGCGAGTACAAATAGGTGAGTACACACACACACACACACACACACACACACACACACACACACACACACACACTGGTGAGACAGTAATGGCGGAACTGAATTCGGGAAGCTCAACGATTTTTATTTTTTGCTTTGCGATTGTTATCCAAATGAAAATTAAAGTGAATGGCGATTGTTGAACCTTAAAATTACACTGACCATTGTTGCACGAGTAGATGGACGTACGTACGTACGTACTTACGTACAAACTGACCATTGTTGCACAGAGTAAGGCACGAGTATTATAATTAATGCTATTAATGTTGTTGCTTTTGTTAGTATTGCTATTATTATATTTTTATTACTAATTATTATTACTATTAATATTTTATTGCTCTTGTTGCTGTTATTATTATTATTATTATTATTATTATTATTATTATTATTATTATTAAGGGGAGGACTTTGAAACCAATATAAAATCCAGACACTGAGGCAACACTGACTTATATTTCAATGGTACTGCGTTTTTCCCATAACCAGAGGGACCAGGGTTCGATTACCAGACAGGGCGAGGTATACATGAAACTCATTTCACAGTTGTTGCCGTTGTTGACCATGCAGTAAATAGTTGGTAGTCGACTGCTGTGGTGGCATCCTGGGGGAGGGGGTAGTACTCGAGTGGTAGGGCAAAGCTTGGAGAAGATCACTCAGCCTGTAAATAAGCTGTGGTAAGATAGCAGCTTTCAGCCTGTAAATGAGCTGTAGTAGGATAGCTTTCAGCCTGTAAATAAGCTGTGGTAGGATAACAGCTCTCAGCCTGTAAATGAGCTGTGGTAGGATAGCAGCTCTCAGCCTGTAAATGAGCTGTAGTAGGATAGCTTTCAGCCTGTAAATAAGCTGTGGTAGGATAACAGCTCTCAGCCTGTAAATGAGCTGTGGTAGGATAGCAGCTCTCAGCCTGTAAATGAGCTGTGGTAGGATAGCAGCTCTCAGCCTGTAAATGAGCTGTAGTAGGATAGCTTTCAGCCTGTAAATAAGCTGTGGTAGGATAACAGCTCTCAGCCTGTAAATGAGCTGTGGTAGGATAGCAGCTCTCAGCCTGTAAATGAGCTGTGGTAGGATAGCTCTCAGCCTGTAAATGAGCTGTGGTAGGATAGCTCTCAGCCTGTAAATAAGCTGTGGTAGGATAGGTCTCAGCCTGTAAATGAGCTGTGGTAGGATAGCTCTCAGCCTGTAAATAAGCTGTGGTAGGATAGCTCTCAGCCTGTAAATAAGCTGTGGTAGGATAGCTCTCAGCCTGTAAATGAGCTGTGGTAGGATAGCAGCTCTCAGCCTGTAAATGAGCTGTGGTAGGATAGCTCTCAGCCTGTAAATAAGCTGTGGTAGGATAGCTCTCAGCCTGTAAATGAGCTGTAGTAGGATAGCTTTCAGCCTGTAAATAAGCTGTGGTAGGATAACAGCTCTCAGCCTGTAAATGAACTGTGCTAGGATAGTAGCTCTCAGCCTGTAAATGAACTGTGGTAGGATAGCTCTCAGCCTGTAAATGAGCTGTGGTAGGATAGCTCTCAGCCTGTAAATAAGCTGTGGTAGGATAGGTCTTAGCCTGTAAATGAGCTGTGGCAGAATAGCTCTCAGCCTGTAAATGAGCTGTGGTAGGATAGCTTTCACCCTGTAAATAAGCTGTGGTAGGATAGCTCTCAACCTGTAAATAAGTTGTGGTAGGATAGCTCTCAGCCTGTAAATAAGCTGTGGTAGGATAGCTCTCACCCTGTAAATAAGCTGTGGTAGGATAGCAGCTCTCAGCCTGTAAATAAGCTGTGGTAGGATAGCTCTCAGCCTGTAAATAAGCTGTGGTAGGATAGCTCTCAGCCTGTAAATGAGCTGTGGTAGGATAACAGCTCTCAGCCTGTAAATGAGCTGTGGTAGGATAGCTCTCACACTGTAAATAAGCTGTGGTAGGATAGCTCTCAACCTGTAAATAAGCTGTGGTAGGATAGCAGCTCTCAGCCTGTAAATAAGCTGTGGTAGGATAGCTCTCACCCTGTAAATAAACTGTGGTAGGATAACAGCTCTTAAAAGACATAAGTCCTTTTTGTATATAGACTTGCGGCTCGTCTCACCCGTAGCAGTGTTTACAGCAAAGTCTATATTCGGCTGAAGAAACCTGCAGATACCTAAAGAAACGTTTCGCCACGTTTGTCTCGAGTCCTAAGAACGAATATTAGGACTGAAGAAGCCATTCGTGGGGTATGTCCTGTACTATACGTAAGTGACTCACGAAATCGTAATGACACGATTACAAACAAACCATACCACGGGTTAGAGCCCGCGATCGCGGGTTCTAACCCCGCCCGTGGTATGGTTTATATATGTCTTTTTCCACATCTTGTCGGTATCACCAGACCATTTTTCACGTGTCGGTATTGCATACCAGTAATATTAAAAGAAAGTAATGTTTATAGTAAGGGCTCGGAAACTATGGCGCCGAGGTAAGATACTCTTCTGAACGTACGCTCGGAGACCAGCCTTCAAATCTGCAACGTATTTTAGTGTACAACCTGAACATGGGAGAGAGGAGCTTACGACGAGGCGTCGTCGTACGCTCCTCTCTCCTTTATGCGGGTTGTGTGTGTATTGTTCCAGTCGGGGTATTGTGCCTTTTTGTTCATTTATGTAGTTTGTGGGCATTTTATAGGTGGAAATGTGAGCAGGGAAGTGTTCGTGTATTGGGGTGAATCTTAAGCAGCAGCCTGACCCACTAAACCAGTGTGTGGAGAGAACTGAACGTTGACCCACTAAACCAGTGTGTGGAGAGAACTGAACGTTGACCCACTAAACCAGTGTGTGGAGAGAAGTGAACGTTGACCCACTAAACCAGTGTGTGGAGAGAACTGAACGTTGACCCACTAAACCAGTGTGTGGAGAGAAGTGAACGTTGACCCACTAAACCAGTGTGTGGAGAGAACTGAACGTTGACCCACTAAACCAGTGTGTGGAGAGAAGTGAACGTTGACCCACTAAACCAGTGTGTGGAGAGAACTGAACGTTGACCCACTAAACCAGTGTATGGAGAGAACTGAACGTTGACTCACTAAGCCAGAGTGTGGAGAGAACTGAACGTTGACCCACTAAGCCAGAGCGTGGAGAGACAACTGAACGTTGACCCACTAAGCCAGAGTGTGGAGAGACAACTGAACGTTGACCCACTAAACCAGTGTGTGGAGAGAACTGAACGTTGACTCACTAAGCCAGTGTGTGGAGAGAACTGAACGTTGACCCACTAAGCCAGTGTGTGGAGAGAACTGAACGTTGACCCACTAAGCCAAAGTGTGGAGAGACAACTGAACGTTGACTCACTAAGCCAGAGCGTGGAGAGACAACTGAACGTTGACTCACTAAGCCAGAGTGTGGAGAGACAACTGAACGTTGACCCACTAAGCCAGAGTGTGGAGAGACAATTGAACGTTGACTCACTAAGCCAGAGCGTGGAGAGACAACTGAACGTTGACCCACTAAGCCAGTGTGTGGAGAGACAACTGAACGTTGACTCACTAAGCCAGTGTGTGGAGAGAGAACTGAACGTTGACCCACTAAGCCAGAGTGTGGAGAGAGAACTGAACGTTGACCCACTAAGCCAGTGTGTGGAGAGAGAACTGAACGTTGACCCACTAAGCCAGTGTGTGGAGAGACAACTGAACGTTGACTCACTAAGCCAGTGTGTGGAGAGACAACTGAACGTTGACTCACTAAGCCAGTGTGTGGAGAGACAACTGAACGTTGACCCACTAAGCCAGTGTGTGGAGAGACAACTGAACGTTGACCCACTAAGCCAGAGTGTGGAGAGAGAACTGAACGTTGACTCACTAAGCCAGTGTGTGGAGAGACAACTGAACGTTGACCCACTAAGCCAGTGTGTGGAGAGAGAACTGAACGTTGACCCACTAAGCCAGTGTGTGGAGAGAGAACTGAACGTTGACCCACTAAGCCAGTGTGTGGAGAGAGAACTGAACGTTGACCCACTAAGCCAGTGTGTGGAGAGAGAACTGAACGTTGACCCACTAAGCCAGAGTGTGGAGAGACAACTGAACGTTGACCCACTAAGCCAGTGTGTGGAGAGAGAACTGAACGTTGACCCACTAAGCCAGTGTGTGGAGAGACAACTGAACGTTGACCCACTAAGCCAGAGTGTGGAGAGAGAACTGAACGTTGACCCACTAAGCCAGTGTGTGGAGAGACAACTGAACGTTGACTCACTAAGCCAGTGTGTGGAGAGAGAACTGAACGTTGACCCACTAAGCCAGAGTGTGGAGAGAGAACTGAACGTTGACCCACTAAGCCAGTGTGTGGAGAGAGAACTGAACGTTGACCCACTAAGCCAGTGTGTGGAGAGAGAACTGAACGTTGACTCACTAAGCCAGTGTGTGGAGAGACAACTGAACGTTGACTCACTAAGCCAGTGTGTGGAGAGACAACTGAACGTTGACCCACTAAGCCAGTGTGTGGAGAGAGAACTGAACGTTGACCCACTAAGCCAGAGTGTGGAGAGACAACTGAACGTTGACCCACTAAGCCAGAGTGTGGAGAGAGAACTGAACGTTGACCCACTAAGCCAGAGTGTGGAGAGACAACTGAACGTTGACCCACTAAGCCAGAGTGTGGAGAGACAACTGAACGTTGACTCACTAAGCCAGTGTGGAGAGAGACAACTGAACGTTGACTCACTAAGCCAGTGTGTGGAGACACAACTGAACGTTGACCCACTAAGCCAGTGTGTGGAGAGACAACTGAACGTTGACTCACTAAGCCAGAGCGTGGAGAGACAACTGAACGTTGACTCACTAAGCCAGAGTGTGGAGAGACAACTGAACGTTGACCCACTAAACCAGAGTGTGGAGAGACAACTGAACGTTGACCCACTAAGCCAGTGTGTGGAGAGAGAACTGAACGTTGACCCACTAAGCCAGTGTGTGGAGAGAGAACTGAACGTTGACCCACTAAGCCAGAGTGTGGAGAGAGAACTGAACGTTGACCCACTAAGAGTGTGTGGAGAGAGACTGAAGACCCACTAAGCCAGTGTGTGGAGAGAGAACTGAACGTTGACCCACTAAGCCAGTGTGACCCACTAAGGAGAGAGAACTGAACGTTGACCCACTAAGCCAGTGTGTGGAGAGAGAACTGAACGTTGACCCACTAAGCCAGAGTGTGGAGAGAACTGAACGTTGACCCACTAAGCCAGAGTGTGGAGAGAACTGAACGTTGACCCACTAAGCCAGAGTGTGGAGAGAGAACTGAACGTTGCTTATGGCTTCTAAATTTCTGACAATGGCTGTTTCTATGGTTGAAGAATGACACTTATGGAACGTTTGGGAACGTTTACTGAGGAAAAGCTTCACCAGCCAGTGACTTCTGGAGTCCAATCCATCGTTCTTTATATTAGACTGAAAAAGCCACTGGCTGGCGAAACTTCTGTGACGTACAGAAACTCTTATTGAGAAAAAAAATAGAGGGAGCAGAAGAGAGTACGAGAAAGACACTCTCTCTCTCTCTCTCTCTCTCTCTCTCTCTCTCTCTCTCTCTCTCTCTCTCTCTGTCATTTCGCACAGTTCCGTAACTGCAACAAAATCTATTTAACGATGCATATTGTACACGTATCACGTCAGGCATGAGGGGCGTAAGCTCCCTTCCATGTAAACAACTGTTGATAACAGCAAACAGAAAACGGGAACACAACAGTGTCAGGATCTGCACCAGAGTGACCATCGTTGATTTCAATTGTTTTGTTTATTGATAAGTTCCATTGCGATTTTTTTTTTACTTTGGTTTATTGGATCACTGATTATGTAAGAAAAAATATAATTTATTTTTTGCAATATAAGATCAGACGAGCGCTGCAGTAGTCCTTTAGGCCTATGACAAGTTGACGAAAAAAGTCACATGAAAGAGTAGGCCTCTTATAAGTATGTATCGCTCAGGAAGAGCTTTATCACTTATGGTAAAGCTTGATAAAGATTTCCTTCAACGAAACCTTCCATTAATAAAGTCTGACACTATCGTCCACTTTATTACAGGAGGATGGTACTTTATTTATGATTAAACCAAAGCAAGATTTAACAAGTTTTGATAAACCTTGAACGAAATTTTGTTTTAATTAAATCTGACATTATCAGACACCCAAAGCCAAGAAGATGGTACATCATTAATGAAAAACTAAGACAATATTCACTTACATATTTCAGTGTTATCTCCTGTCATTCTACGTCTCTCAAGAGAGTGAAGGTTCAGGATTCTCATTCTTGGGAGATTTCTTGTACAGTGGACTAATTTTGTCATCCTCTCTGAATATTCAATAGTTTGGAACCAAATGGCAATAATAGTTATTGCTTTTAATGGACTAAAGGTACACTGGAACATTGTTTACCACTAGTCTCTGCCAGAGCTAGTAGCAGGAACGACTCACTAGTTACTTTTCCCTACATTGTTACATTGTAGTTCCTCTTATTCAGGTTTAATAGTAGATGATGTAGGCATTCCCACGAGTTAGATGTTTACGTCTACAGAAAAGCAGCCATTGAAAACTGTATTGAGACTTTTGCCTGAATAAAAGTCTCTATTATAAAGGTAATAAGTTGTAAAAGACTATTGTTTGGAAATAAAATATCCGGTCAGTGCTTTGTATTTGCATTATTTCATTTACGTCACAGCCGCCAAAACAGTGATTTTCTTAACTAGTTCTGCGTAACCTTACGTGTTCATTTTTTTTAATGGATCTGATAATGTGTTAAATGTAAATTTGAATGTGTATAAACTGAGTTCACTGTTGGCATTTTTACCTAGTTTAATTATTTTCCGTATCTTTTTACATATCCTTTATTTTTTTCCATTTGTACATTTCATTTATAAAGTATATTTATATTAACGAACGATTTAGATCCGTGTCAGGACTCTCCTGACGAATATGTCCAATTCTGTGTATTTCCAGACAGTAAATACTGTGTATTTCCAGACAGTAAATACTGTGTATTTCCAGACAGTAAATACTGTGTATTTCCAGACAGTAAATACTGTGTATTTCCAGACAGTAAATACTGTGTATTTCCAGACAGTAAATTCTGTGCATTTCCAGACAGTAAATTCTGTGCATCTCCAGACAGTAAATTCTGTGTATTTCCAGACAGTAAATACTGTGTATTTCCAGGACAGTAAGTTCTGTGTATTTCCAGACAGTAAGTTCTGTGTATTTCCAGACAGTAAGTTCTGTGTATTTCCAGACAGTAAGTTCTGTGTATTTCCAGACAGTAAATTCTGTGCATTTCCAGACAGTAAATTCTGTGTATTTCCAGACAGTAAATTCTGTGCATTTCCAGACAGTAAATTCTGTGTATTTCCACACAGTAAATTCTGTGCATTTCCACACAGTAAATTCTGTGCATTTCCACACAGTAAATTCTGTGTATTTCCACACAGTAAATTCTGTGCATTTCCACACAGTAAATTCTGTGTATTTCCACACAGTAAATTCTGTGCATTTCCAGACAGTAAATTCTGTGTATTTCCACACAGTAAATTCTGTGCATTTCCATACAGTAAATTCTGTGCATTTCCAGACAGTAAATTCTGTGTATTTCCAGACAGTAAATTCTGTGTATTTCCAGACAGTAAATTCTGTGCATTTCCAGACAGTAAATTCTGTGCATTTCCAGACAGTAAATTCTGTGCATTTCCAGACAGTAAATTCTGTGCATTTCCAGACAGTAAATTCTGTGCATTTCCAGACAGTAAATTCTGTGCATCTCCAGACAGTAAATTCTGTGCATTTCCAGACAGTAAATTCTGTGCATTTCCAGACAGTAAATTCTATGTATTTCCAGACAGTAAATTCTGTGTATTTCCACACAGTAAATTCTGTGCATTTCCAGTCAGTAAATTCTGTGCATTTCCACACAGTAAATTCTGTGCATTTCCACACAGTAAATTCTGTGTATTTCCTCACAGTAAATTCTGTGCATTTCCAGACAGTAAATTCTGTGTATTTCCACACAGTAAATTCTGTGCATTTCCACACAGTAAATTCTGTGTATTTCCACAGTAAATTCTGTGCATTTCCAGACAGTAAATTCTGTGTATTTCCACACAGTAAATTCTGTGCATTTCCAGTCAGTAAATTCTGTGCATTTCCACACAGTAAATTCTGTGCATTTCCACACAGTAAATTCTGTGCATTTCCACACAGTAAATTCTGTGCATTTCCAGACAGTAAATTCTGTGTATTTCCACACAGTAAATTCTGTGCATTTCCATACAGTAAATTCTGTGTATTTCCACAGTAAATTCTGTGCATTTCCAGACAGTAAATTCTGTGTATTTCCACACAGTAAATTCTGTGCATTTCCACACAGTAAATTCTGTGCATTTCCATACAGTAAATTCTGTGCATTTCCAGACAGTAAATTCTGTGCATTTCCAGACAGTAAATTCTGTGCATTTCCAGACAGTAAATTCTGTGCATTTCCAGACAGTAAATTCTGTGCATTTCCAGACAGTAAATTCTGTGCATTTCCAGACAGTAAATTCTGTGCATTTCCACACAGTAAATTCTGTGCATTTCCACACAGTAAATTCTGTGCATTTCCACACAGTAAATTCTGTGCATTTCCACACAGTAAATTCTGTGCATTTCCACAGTAAATTCTGTGCATTTCCACACAGTAAATTCTGTGTATTTCCACACAGTAAATTCTGTGTTTTTCCACACAGTAAATTCTGTGCATTTCCACACAGTAAATTCTGTGCATTTACAGACAGTATATTCTGTGTATTTCCACACAGTAAATTCTGTGCATTTCCATACAGTAAATTCTGTGTATTTCCACAGTAAATTCTGTGCATTTCCAGACAGTAAATTCTGTGTATTTCCTCACAGTAAATTCTGTGCATTTCCAGACAGTAAATTCTGTGCATTTCCAGACAGTAAATTCTGTGCATTTCCAGACAGTAAATTCTGTGCATTTCCAGACAGTAAATTCTGTGCATTTCCAGACAGTAAATTCTGTGCATTTCCAGACAGTAAATTCTGTGCATTTCCAGACAGTAAATTCTGTGTATTTCCAGACAGTAAATTCTGTGTATTTCCAGACAGTAAATTCTGTGTATTTCCAGACAGTAAATTCTGTGTATTTCCAGACAGTAAATTCTGTGTATTTCCAGACAGTAAATTCTGTGTATTTCCAGACAGTAAATTCTGTGTATTTCCAGACAAATACTGTGCATTTCCAGACAGTAAATTCTACAATCATTTCAATTTGATTTTTTTCTGATAAAAACTATTTACCTTTTATCTGTTTTTTTCAGCATATTTATGTCTATTCTCACAGCTGAGTGCCAGACTGAGCGGCACAACCCAAATTAAATATGGTAGGTAAGATACAAAGGCAACAGTTAGGCAACTTTATTCCGAAACGTTTCGCCTACACAGTAGGCTTCTTCAGTTCCTGACTATGGAACTGAACTTCTCCAGGCCGAGGGACTGACAACCTCAAATTCTACGACTACAAGGGTGATGGACTGATTACATCGTCTTCACATCTCTACTGTTCCTGCCTACTTTCTGTATTCGACTGAAGAAGCCTACTGTGTAGGCGAAACGTTTCGGAATAAAGTTGCCTAACTGTTGCCTTTGTGTCTTACCTACCAACCTGTCGGTATTTTATACCATTTTGACGAAATTAAATATAAAGAATGTTACATTTTACATGGTCTGTATAAGTTGTATCACATACTTATAGAAATAAAATATTATTATTAAAATTTCTGCAGTATTAAACTGATTCTGCCACATCTCCGACCACATCAATCTATCCAAATCATCCCGAAAATTCATTGAAAATTAATTGCCTGACTGGTTTTTTTCTGTCGACTGACTCGAAGCTTAGACTTAGAAATGATCCCCCCCAGCCCCGCCAAGACTTTCTGTAACATCTGTCGGAGACGACAAGTTCCTCGTCTACCACAGAATAATCTCTAGCAAGTGTGAGTTGGTCCCACTGGTTAAAGAAGGCATTTAGCCTCTACAGCAGTTCTTTATATGTCCAGTCTGCTATATTGATCCTGTATTTTATTTACAAAGTTTACATGTTCACTAGAAGATCTGCAACGAAGCTTACATGTACACTGGAAGTTCAGTAACAAAGCTTACCATTACACGGGAAGTTCAGTAACAAAGCTTACCATTACACGGGAAGTTCAGTAACAAAGCTTACCATTACACGGGAAGTTCAGTAACAAAGCTTACCATTACACTGGAAGTTCCGTAACAAAGCTTACCATCACACGGGAAGTTCCGTAACAAACCTTACTATTACACGGGAAGTTCAGTAACAAAGCTTACCATTACACGGAAAGTTCAGTAACAAAGCTTACCATTACACGGGAAGTTCAGTAACAAATCTTACCATTACACGGGAAGTTCCGTAACAAAGCTTACCATCACACGGGAAGTTCCGTAACAAAGCTTACCATCACACGGGAAGTTCAGTAACAAAGCTTACCATTACACGGGAAGTTCAGTAACAAAGCTTACCATTACACGGGAAGTTCAGTAACAAAGCTTACCATTACACGGGAAGTTCAGTAACAAAGCTTACCATTACACTGGAAGTTCCGTAACAAAGCTTACCATCACACGGGAAGTTCCGTAACAAAGCTTACCATCACACGGGAAGTTCCGTAACAAAGCTTACCATCACACGGGAAGTTCCGTAACAAACCTTACTCATACACGGGAAGTTCAGTAACAAAGCTTACCATTACACGGGAAGTTCAGTAACAAAGCTTACCATTACACGGGAAGTTCAGTAACAAAGCTTACCATTACACGGGAAGTTCAGTAACAAAGCTTACCATTACACGGGAAGTTCAGTAACAAAGCTTACCATTACACGGGAAGTTCAGTAACAAAGCTTACCATTACATGGGAAGTTCAGTAACGAAGCTTACCATTACACGGGAAGTTCCGTAACAAAGCTTACCATCACACGGGAAGTTCCGTAACAAAGCTTACCATCACACGGGAAGTTCCGTAACAAAGCTTACCATCACACGGGAAGTTCCGTAACAAAGCTTACCATCACACGGGAAGTTCCGTAACAAAGCTTACCATCACACGGGAAGTTCAGTAACAAAGCTTACCATCACACGGGAAGTTCCGTAACAAAGCTTACCATCACACGGGAAGTTCCGTAACAAAGCTTACCATCACACGGGAAGTTCCGTAACAAAGCTTACCATCACACGGGAAGTTCCGTAACAAAGCTTACCATCACACGGGAAGTTCCGTAACAAAGCTTACCATCACACGGGAAGTTCCGTAACAAAGCTTACCATCACACGGGAAGTTCCGTAACAAAGCTTACAATCACACGGGAAGTTCAGTAACAAAGCTTACCATCACACGGGAAGTTCCGTAACAAAGCTTACCATCACACGGGAAGTTCCGTAACAAAGCTTACCATCACACGGGAAGTTCCGTAACAAAGCTTACCATCACACGGGAAGTTCCGTAACAAAGCTTACCATCACACGGGAAGTTCCGTAACAAAGCTTACCATCACACGGGAAGTTCCGTAACAAAGCTTACCATCACACGGGAAGTTCAGCTAAACACATTGATCTGTGCTCCAGTTCCCCGAATTAAGCCTGAATGCCTTCCACATCCCCCCCCCCAGGCGCTGTATAATCCTCCGGGTTTAGCGCTTCCCCTTGATTATAATAATAATAATCAGCTAAACACAAACTTGTACATTGTAAGTCGAACAACAACGTTGGGAATATTACTTAGCTGTTCACTTTCATTCTACGCTGCTACTGCTGCGTCGTACTGCGTCGTGCTGCTGCGTCGTACTGCGTCGTGCTGCTGTAAGAACTTTTATTATATTCGTGCGAGAGCAATAAACGTGTAGGGGTCATACAGCGCCTGGATAATGGGCGATAATCAAGTATGATGCGAGGATGGGAATGGAATTTACAGTTTCTTTAATCAAGGGCTGGTAGCCAGCATCAAGGTACCTTCGTTCCTCTTTAAAGGTACTGGAGAGACAACGTCTAATAATGTTCTGATAACTGATCTTTGATATTGTTCCTAAAGACCCAGCCTGACTTATCTGTATAACAGTAATGCTCTGTAATAACTCACCTGAAGACAGTAGCACAAGAGGCTGATTGATCTGTTTATTTCGACCCTCTTCTTAGGTCGAAACAAACTGATCAATCAGCCTCTTGTGTTTCTGTCTCGATGTGGGTTATTATTGATCATTAGCCAGTGTCCATTACACTTTATTCATAATAGCAATACACAGTTCTGACAGGTAATGTCTGAGACATGTTCAACACTTGGGTAATTTTATTGTCAAAACATTTCGCCTGTTCTGCAGGCTTCAGTAGAACATAGAGGTGATACAAGTACTTCAAGGTCTACAAACTAATCACGTTGAAAAAAAAAACATACCACGGGTGGGAATAGAACCCGCGATCAGAGAGTCATACAACTCCAGACCGACGCGTTAGCCACTGGACCAGCATGTGCAGCAGTTGGGTGTCTTTATTGATGAAACGTTTCGTCTATACAGTAGACAGCAGGTGTAACAGTGTACACAAACTAGTATTTGAGGTTGTCTAAGACAATACAGGGGGCGGGATTTACTAGTAAAAGCAGGAAGACAAGAATTGAGGATCACTGAAGCAATTCTACTGACCCATGATATTCAGGTCCAATGGCAATATAAACACAAATGCAGTATAATGTGATCCTTTATTGACTACGTTTCGCCCACACAGTGGGCTTTTTCAAGTCACAAACAGAACTACCTGGGGTGGAAGGAACTACCCCAGGTAGTTCTGTTTGTGACTTGAAAAAGCCCACTGTGTGGGCGAAACGTAGTCAATAAAGGATCACATTATACTGCATTTGTGTTTATATTGCCATTGTGTCGGTATTTTATACCATTTATTTCCATATTCAGGTCCCTCTGGAATCCATCCCTAATATATCTATACTAATATATCTATACTCAAGAGGGAGAGGTTTTTTAGTGCCAGGAAGGAAAAAAAACTGGCAGGAAATGGCAGAAATCGTACACCAAATCCAGTCATTCCTGGAGTGGAACCACAGTCGATGGCCTCCACTCCAAACCAACAGATACAGATACTAATGCCGGAAAAAAAATCCCCCCCCAGTACCAACAATACCACCAGTCCGATAACATTCTTCTTTGCAAATATACAGGGTCTAAAGCCAGCAATAAACAACAAAATACCTTTCATCCGTGGACTGCTTGCAGAGGCAAAGGCAATGTTCGCGGCTTTCACTGAGACCCACATAAAGGATCACTTGGACAACGAAATATGGATCCCAGGTTACAACCTATACAGATGTGACAGAGTGAACAGGCAAAAGGGGGGGGTTGGCCTGTACATTGCAGTCACTTGTTTGCACAGAACTGCTTAATGCCTCAAATGACGTAGTGGAAGTTTTAGCAGTAAAGGTCGAGAACCAAAACCTAGTCATTGTGGTAGTCTACAAGCCTCCGGATGCAACATCCCAGCAATTCCAGGAACAGCTGTTAAAAATTGACCACTGTCTGGAAAATCTTCCAGCTCCTGCACCCAACATCTTGCTCCTGGGGGATTTCAACTTAAGGCACCTAAAATGGAGGAATATAGCAAATAATATTGTTGCAGTAATAACACCAGGAGGCAGCTCTGATGAAAACTCACACTCACACGAGCTTTTAAATCTCTGCACAAAATTCAATTTAAACCAGCAAATAATAGAGCCTACTAGACTGGAGAATACACTAGACCTCATCTTCACTAACAATGATGATCTGATAAGAAATGTCACCATATCAAAAACAATATACTCAGATCACAACATAATTGAGGTTCAGACATGTATGCGTGGAGCCTCAGACCGACAAAATGAGACTAGTCACGAGGGAGCATTCACCAAATTCAACTTCAATAACAAAAACATAAAGTGGGACCAAGTAAACCAAGTCCTAACCGATATAAGCTGGGAAGATATACTAAGCAACACAGACCCAAACTTATGCCTAGAACAGATTAACTCGGTGGCACTCGATGTATGCACAAGGCTTATTCCTCTAAGAAAAAGGAGGAGTAGATGTAAAATAGAAAGAGACAGGCGCTCCCTTTACAGGCGACGGAAAAGAATAACAGAGCGGCTAAAAGAGGTCAATATATCAGAAATACGCAGGGAGACACTGGTCAGAGAAATAGCAAGCATCGAACTTAAGCTAAAAGAATCCTTTAGGAGTCAGGAATCGCGGGAAGAACTAAAAGCCATAAATGAAATCGAAAGAAACCCAAAGTATTTCTTCTCCTATGCCAAATCAAAATCGAGAACAACGTCCAGTATTGGGCCCCTACTTAAACAAGATGGGTCCTACACAGATGACAGCAAGGAAATGAGTGAGCTACTCAAGTCCCAATATGACTCAGTTTTTAGCAAGCCGCTAACCAGACTGAGAGTCGAAGATCAAAATTAATTTTTTATGAGAGAGCCACAAAATTTGATTAACACAAGCCTATCCGATGTTATCCTGACGCCAAATGACTTCGAACAGGCGATAAATGACATGCCCATGCACTCTGCCCCAGGGCCAGACTCATGGAACTCTGTGTTCATCAAGAACTGCAAGAAGCCCCTATCACGAGCCTTTTCCATCCTATGGAGAGGGAGCATGGACACGGGGGTCGTCCCTCAGTTACTAAAAACAACAGACATAGCCCCACTCCACAAAGGGGGCAGTAAAGCAACAGCAAAGAACTACAGACCAATAGCACTAACATCCCATATCATAAAAATCTTTGAAAGGGTCCTAAGAAGCAAGATCACCACCCATCTAGAAACCCATCAGTTACACAACCCAGGGCAACATGGGTTTAGAACAGGTCGCTCCTGTCTGTCTCAACTACTGGATCACTACGACAAGGTCCTAAATGCACTAGAAGACAAAAAGAATGCAGATGTAATATATACAGACTTTGCAAAAGCCTTCGACAAGTGTGACCATGGCGTAATAGCGCACAAAATGCGCGCTAAAGGAATAACAGGAAAAGTTGGTCGATGGATCTATAATTTCCTCACTAACAGAACACAGAGAGTAGTCGTCAACAGAGTAAAGTCCGAGGCAGCTACGGTGAAAAGCTCTGTTCCACAAGGCACAGTACTAGCTCCCATCTTGTTCCTCATCCTCATATCCGACATAGACAAGGATGTCAGCCACAGCACCGTGTCTTCCTTTGCAGATGACACCCGAATCTGCATGACAGTGTCTTCCATTGCAGACACTGCAAGGCTCCAGGCGGACATCAACCAAATCTTTCAGTGGGCTGCAGAAAACAATATGAAGTTCAACGATGAGAAATTTCAATTACTCAGATATGGTAAACATGAGGAAATTAAATCTTCATCAGAGTACAAAACAAATTCTGGCCACAAAATAGAGCGAAACACCAACGTCAAAGACCTGGGAGTGATTATGTCGGAGGATCTCACCTTCAAGGACCATAACATTGTATCAATCGCATCTGCTAGAAAAATGACAGGATGGATAATGAGAACCTTCAAAACTAGGGAGGCCAAGCCCATGATGACACTCTTCAGGTCACTTGTTCTATCTAGGCTGGAATATTGCTGCACTCTAACAGCACCTTTCAAGGCAGGTGAAATTGCCGACCTAGAAAATGTACAGAGAACTTTCACGGCGCGCATAACGGAGATAAAACACCTCAATTACTGGGAGCGCTTGAGGTTTCTAAACCTGTATTCCCTGGAACGCAGGAGGGAGAGATACATGATTATATACACCTGGAAAATCCTAGAGGGACTAGTACCGAACTTGCACACGAAAATCACTCACTACGAAAGCAAAAGACTTGGCAGACGATGCACCATCCCCCCAATGAAAAGCAGGGGTGTCACTAGCACGTTAAGAGACCATACAATAAGTGTCAGGGGACCGAGACTGTTCAACTGCCTCCCAGCACACATAAGGGGGATTACCAACAGACCCCTGGCAGTCTTCAAGCTGGCACTGGACAAGCACCTAAAGGCAGTTCCTGATCAGCCGGGCTGTGGCTCGTACGTTGGTTTGCGTGCAGCCAGCAGCAACAGCCTGGTTGATCAGGCGCTGATCCACCAGGAGGCCTGGTCACAGACCGGGCCGCGGGGGCGTTGACCCCCGAAACTCTCTCCAGGTAAACTCCAGGTAAACTGCAGCTGCTTTGTAAAATATTTCTTTCCTCTGTATACGATTAAAGAAGCCTAGAAAATAGGCGAAACATTTCAACAATGAAGATAGCCATCCACTACACACACTTCTTACTCGCCAGTTACCCTTAATAAACTGTAGAGTAATATACAAGTCGATTTTCAACTCCATTTGTAGCTATACTATTAAAAAAGTATTGTGTGCATCAAAACACCTAAATACCACTGGAATATTCAACCAGCCAGCCATGTATAATTGCAAGAAACTTGTAATAAAGTTGGTAGAATTACCGACAATATGTTAAGTAAAAGGACACAAGTGCAACTAATGTGACATTTATTGTGGCAACGTTTCGCTCTCCAGGAGCTTTATCAAGCCATTACCTTGATAAAGCTGTGATGAATGGTTTTGAAAACCGACAAGTTGAAGAATTGAGACACTTATGCAACACATGGGAATCTTTATTGAAGAAACGTTTCGCCACACATTGGCTTCATCAGTCCAATACAAAGTTGAAATCGGTAAGGAGAGGAGAAGTTTGAGGTAATCAGTCCCTCAACCTGGAATCGATGTGTTCAGTCCATCACTCTTGTAGGAAATGCAGCATAGGGCCAGAGAGGTGGCTTATATACTGCAGAACGGTGAGGTGAAGCATGAGGAGGCGGGATCACAGTGGGACCTGCCACTAGTGTAAGTAGGTCGTCGTTCAAAGGTTGGGCAAGCGTTGAAGTCTTTGTACCAAGATCCCATGATGTTGCAGTGTCTGACAGATGTGATGAATGGTTTTGAAAAACCGACAAGTTGAAGAATTGAGACACTTATGCAACACATGGGAATCTTTATTGAAGAAACGTTTCGCCACACATTGGCTTCATCAGTCCAATACAAAGTTGAAATCGGTAAGGAGAGGAGAAGTTTGAGGTAATCAGTCCCTCAACCTGGAATCGATGTGTTCAGTCCATCACTCTTGTAGGAAATGCAGCATAGGGCCAGAGAGGTGGCTTATATACTGCAGAACGGTGAGGTGAAGCAGGAGGAGGCGGGATCACAGTGGGACCTGCCACTAGTGTAAGTAGGTCGTCGTCCAAAGGTTGGGCAAGCGTTGAAGTCTTTGTACCAAGATCCCATGATGTTGCAGTGTCTGACAGATGTGATGAATGGTTTTGAAAAACCGACAAGTTGAAGAATTGAGACACTTATGCAACACATGGGAATCTTTATTGAAGAAACGTTTCGCCACACAGTGGCTTCATCAGTCCAATACAAAGTTGAAATCGGTAAGGAGAGGAGAAGTTTGAGGTAATCAGTCCCTCAACCTGGCAGGTCCCACTGTGATCCCGCCTCCTCCTGCTTCACCTCACCGTTCTGCAGTATATAAGCCACCTCTCTGGCCCTATGCTGCATTTCCTACAAGATTGATGGACTGAACACATCGATTCCAGGTTGAGGGACTGATTACCTCAAACTTCTCCTCTCCTTACCGATTTCAACTTTGTATTGGACTGATGAAGCCACTGTGTGGCGAAACGTTTCTTCAATAAAGATTCCCATGTGTTGCATAAGTGTCTCAATTCTTCACCTTGATAAAGCTCCTGGAGAGCGAAACCTTGCCACAATAAATGTCACATTAGTTGCACTTGTGTCCTTTTACTTTGCAAGAAACTTGTATAGGCCAGTAGGCCTGCTGCATTGTTCTTCCATTTTTATGCTCGTATTCCATCAACACATCTTGGGAATTCAGCTCCCCAAACGGAGGATTGGAACCCATTTCCAGCCAGTATAAAACTTGAAGATCACGGTTCGATCCCTCTGTTCGGTGAGGTGTTTATATTAGTGCCTCTACGATTTCGTGAGTCCTCCTGTGAATGTTTGGAGGGAACCCACGAGTCAACAATAAATGGAATGCGAATATGATAACGATGTACAGTACTTACAAGTTGATAATTAAGACACTTATGTAACAGTTACCTAATTAACAGTGGAATTAGTGAAGAAGGATTAGAGGGGTCACAATAGTTACTGAAAGAATTCACGAAACACCAGCTGTGACCTGATTCACGAAACACCAGCTGTGACCTGATTCACGAAACACCAGCTGTGACCTGATTCACGAAACACCAGCTGTGACCTGATTCACGAAACACCAGCTGTGACCTGATTCACGAAATACCAGCTGTGACCTGATTCAGGAAACACCAGCTGTGATCTGAATTCACGAAATACCAGCTGTGACCTGATTCACGAAACACCAGCTGCGACCTGATTCACGAAACACCAGCTGTGACCTGATTCACGAAACACCAGCTGCGACCTGATTCACGAAACGCCACCTGTAACCTGGCACTGTCCAACAGGGAGCGAAACGTTGCTACAAGGTTCCTCTCGCGAGTGCGGGTTTTGGTGATATGGAATTACATAAGAACATAAAGAAGGAACACTGCAGCAGGCCTACTGGCCCATGCTTAAGCCAATGCCTTAACCTAGTTAGGGCAGGTCACATTCACTGACCTAGTAGCACAAGCTAGTCAGGTCCAATTCTAAATGCACCAACTGCTGCCGGAGTGCCTGACAAATCCACACACACACAAACATTCCATTTCGGAGAAGTGAACATCAAATATAAACCTGATATGACAGAAAATAATAAAGAAAGTCAGGATAAACAAATTTTTTTTATTATTCAGTATCCAGCGCGCGCGCGCGCGCACACACACACACACACACACACACACACACACACACACACACACACACACACACACACACACACACACACACACACACACACACACACACACACACACTAAAATACTTTTCCCTGCAAGCTAATTTTATTTTGCTCTGTTTCCCTGCATACTATGGAAAAAAGAATATTAATCCCAGAAAACTGAAAACCCAGGGTAACCCAGGAAAGCCAAGCAGCAGTGTCGCTCTCTGTTGGAGACCTTTGGTTGTTTCTATGTGATGCACTCCACGGCAGGTGACTAAGACCCAGGTATATATTAACTGATAGACAACTGCTGCAGACTATGGAACAATGCTCTTCTCCAGACTGAGGGACTGACCACCTCAAAACTTTAAGGGTGATGGACTGATTACATCGTCTTCAAGTATCTTCTGCTTCTATCAACTTTTCTGTACTTGACTGAAGAAGCCTACTGTGTAGGCGAAACGTTTCATAATAAAGATACCTAACTGTTGCATATGTGTCTTACCTAACAACAAGGAGAGACGCCTATATACCTCGCCCCCCACCCCCAGGATTGAGCCCAGTGCCTTTAGTTGTAAACAGAATCCACCCTACTAAGATTCACGTCAATCTCAATAAAATACATTTCCTTGTAAAGATACTTAAAAAATGAATATATATATAACTGATTAATGCAACCAGTCATGAGACAAGACTTCCTCATTGCCTGCCTGGTCAACCAGGCTGTTGCTACTAGTTGTTTCAAGGTTTTCATAGCCATTACAGCCTGGCTGGTCAGGAGCAGCTAACAGAGAGGAACCAGTCTCCAAGATCATTTACGATAAACTATGCAAAAGAATATCCCTGAAAAAACTTTTTAAGAAATATGAGGGCATTAAATGTGTCTTGTATGAGGAGGAATTATGGCAGATGAGTTTATAATCGACACAGTTTTGTGATGACGAATTTATAAGGGAAGAACAAGGGTGTTTTGCGGCACTCTTTAAGTATACTACTACTACTAAGCCTGAGCTTGCTATCATCTGCAGCTCATAAGACTGCCATCCCCTCGAGCCACTTTGAGGCGGGGTAGATGGCAGACCAGAGGCCTAGCTTCTCCCTACGAGCCCCGTGAGGGCGGGGAATGTGGCTAGGCCTGGGGACACTTGGTCCCAAAGATGAGGAGGTACTGTGCCTCCTCCCATGGGAGACTTAAGTCTCGAGACACTCCCCAGATAGGGAGCCAAGGCCGGGTCACCACTACTTGGAAAAGACCCGGGCCGGGAGAATACCGGCGAATAAATAAAAAAAAAAAAAAAACTACTACGACTACTACTACTATTACTACTGCTGTTACTTCTTCTCCTTTTTCTTCTTACTCCCTTCTTTTTCTTCGACATATAACTGCACCAGTTTGGTTACATTGTGAAGACATGACTCAGGAAATCGTAATGACACGATTGCAAACAAACCATACCCCGGGCGGGATTTGAACCCGCGGTCAGAGAGTCTCAAAACTCCAGACCGTCGCGTTAGCCACTAGACCAGCTAGCCACAATAAGATTCGTCCAACTAGGTATATTTCTACCTAGTTGGACGAATCTTATTGTGGCTAGCTGGTCTAGTGGCTAACGCGACGGTCTGGAGTTTTGAGACTCTGACCACGGGTTCAAATCCCGCCCGTGGTGTGATTGTGAAGACAGAGTCACAACACGGTGACTGCAACAACTCGCCAACAACCCTTATCACATTTCTGTCCAGTTCTGACAACCACCACACACACAACCACCACACACACAACCACCACACACACAACCACCACACACACAACCACCACACACACAACCACCACACACAACCACCACACACACAACCACCACACACACAACCACCACACACACAACCACCACACACAACCACCACACACACAACCACCACACACACCACACAACCACCACACACACAACCACCACACAACCACCACACACAACCACCACCACACACAACCACCAACACACACACAACCACCACACACAACCACCACACACACAACCGCCACACACACAACCGCCACACACACAACCGCTACACACACAACCACTACACACACAACCACTACACACACAACCACTACACACACAACCACTACACACACAACCACCACACACACCACACACAAACACCACAAACACCACACACACACACACACACCACACAACCAGTACACACAACCACCACACACAACCACTACACACACAACCACTACACACACAACCACTACACACACAACCACCACACACACCACAACCACACACACACACACACACAACCAGTACACACAACCGCCGCACACAACCACACAAACACCACACACAAACACCACACACCCGCCACACACAACCACCACACACAAGCACACACAAGCACCACGCACAACCACCACCACACAACCACTACACACAACCACCACCACACAACCACTACACACAACCACTACACACAAACACCACACACACCCACCACACACACCCACCACACACAACCACCACCACACAACCACTACACACAATCACCACACACAACCACACACAAACTCCACACACAAACACCAAACACACACCACACACAACCACAACACACAACCAAACACAACCACCACACACAACTATCACACACAACCACCACACACCACACACAACCACCACACACCACACACAACCACCACACACCACACACAACCACCACAAACACCACACACAACCACCACACACAAACACCACAACCACCACACACAACCACCACACACAACCACCACACACAACCACCACACACAATCAAACACAACCACCACACACAACCACCACACACAACCACCACCACACAAACACCACACAACCACCACAAACAGCCACCACACACCACACACAACCACCACACACAAACACCACACACAACCACCACACACAACCACTACACACAACCACCACACACAAACACCACACACAAACACCACACACAACCACCACACACAACCACCACACACAACCACCACACACAACCACCACACATAACCACTACACACAACCACCACACACAACCACCACACACAACCACTACACACAACCACCACACACAACCACCACACACAACCTCTATACTCAACCGCCACACACAACCTTCATACACATCCACCACACACAACCACTACACACAACCACCACACACAACCACCACACACAACCACTATACTCAACCACCACACACAACCACCACACACAACCAAACACAACCACCACACACAACTATCACACACAACCACCACACACAAACACCACACACAACCACACACAATCACTACACACAACCACCACACACAAACACCACAACCACCACACACAACCACCACACAAACACCACAACCACCACACACAAACACCACACACAAACACCACAACCACCACACACAACCACCACACACACACCACACACAACCACCGCACACAAACACCACACACAAACACCACACACAACCACCACGCACAACCACCACGCACAACCACCGCACACAAACACCACGCACAACTACCACACACAACCACCACACACAACCACCACACACACCCACCGCACACACACCACACACAACCACCGCACACAAACACCACGCACAACCACCGCACACAACCACCACGCACAACCACCGCACACAACCACCACGCACAACTACCACACACAACTACCACACACAACTACCACACACAACCACCACACACAACCACCACACACAACCACCACACACAACCACACGCAACCACCACACACAAGCACCACACACAACCACACACCACACACAAGCACCACACACAAGCACCACACAAGCACCACACACAAGCACCACACACAAGCACCATGCACAACCACGATGCACAACCACGATGCACAACCACGATGCACAACCAACATGCACAACCACCATGCACAACCACCATGCACAACCACCACGCACAACCACCACGCACAACCACCACACAAACACCACAAACACCACACACAAACACACCACACACAACCACCACACACAAACCCCACACAACCACCACACACAACCACCACACACAACCACCACACACAACCGCCATACACAACCACCACACACAAACCCCACACAAACACCACACACAAACACCACACACAAAGAGGCTGGAGAAAATGAATGATTTTAATGATAAACGAAGCTTCTCATCAGAGAGCGTAATTATCAGGGCAAATGAAAACCTGTGTACAAGAAAGATGATAAATTAGGCACATGTGCAACTCTTGGGTATCTTTATTGAGAATGAGGTAATCAGTCCCTCAACCTTGAGTCGATGTGTTCAGTCCATCAATCAATCAAGATTGATGGACTGAACACATCGACTCAAGGTTGAGGGACTGATTACCTCATTCTCAATAAAGATACCCAAGAGTTGCACATGTGTCTAATTTATCAACATGTCGGTTCTCTGAACCATTCATCTACAAATACAAGAAAGATGTTAAAAGCTTCGTGATTACACTGTCTCGCCAGCACCATACAACACAGCTCACACATTATTATTAGTAGTAGTAGTGGTAGTTGTAGTAGTAGTGATAGTAGTAGTCGTGATAGTAGCAGTAGTAGGGATGGTGATAATAATAGGAGTTATAATACAGTATCAATAGGAATAGAAATAGTAGTACTGGTCGTAGACTTTGTAGTAGTAATAGTAGTAGTAGTAGTTTTACCAGCATCAGTAGTAGTAATGGTAGTACCATTAGTCGCAGCAGCATTTTAATTATATTCTCGAGGAAGCGCTAAACTTTCAACTGGTTCACATAGCGTCTGGGAAAAATGGGAGGCAATCAGATCTGAGTCAAGAGATTAGAGTGTAGCTCATTTTACTCGGATCAAGAGCCCTTCACAGGCTTCAAGGTACCTCCCTCCCGTTAAGGGGATGGAATCAAACTGGTGATGGAAGAGGAAGTCATTTAAACCAGAAATAAAGGCAAATTAAAGCTAGAAATGAAATTTGCTTGATTAATGCATTGTAAAAAAATATCAATTTTATCAGTAATATCGATATTAATATCGATAATATCAATATTATTATTGATATTAATATTGACAAGTTTGATGGACTGAACACATCGACTCCAGGTTGAGGGACTGATTACCTCATTCTCCTCCTCTCCTTATGCCTTCCTCTTTGTATTGGACTGAAGAAGCCACTGTGTGGCGAAACGTTTCCTGAATAAAGATTCCCATATGCTGCATAAGTGTCTCAATCTTCGATATTAATATTGATATTATCGATATTAATATTGATATTATCGATATTAATATTGATATTATCGATATTAATATCGATATTATCGATATTAATATCGATATTGATATTAATATCGATATTATTGATATTAATATCGATATTATTGATATTAATATCGATATTATTGATATTAATATCGATATTATTGATATTAATATCGATATTATTGATATTAATATCGATATTATTGATATTAATATCGATATTATTGATATTAATATCGATATTATTGATATTAATATCGATATTATTGATATTAATATCGATATTATTGATATTAATATCGATATTATTGATATTAATATCAATAATTGTTACGACTTAATCTTCACCGTAACAATGGGCACAAATAACTCCATTTTTTTGTTAGTTTTATTTTATTACCAATCATTTAGCTTCAGGGGTATTTGGTTAGTGAATTAAAATAACCACAAGCAATTATAAATGAAATACTATACAGCAAGAAACCCAATCTTACGTTCAAATTCTCATTAACAGAGTATGATACAATAATTTCAATTAATAATCAACTAATCTCACCCTTTAACTCTTTTAGAAAGGTCTGGGGTAACGAAATAGTTATCTTTCATAAGTGACATGAATTACCAGACTTCAGGAAACTAATGGCAAATGAAAGACAATAGACTTGGTATAAAGTTTTAGTTTAAGCTAGGAGCTTTGTGTTGAAGACCCGTACCTAGTCAGAGCTAGGAGCTGACTGCCTCACTCAACTACTACATAGTATGACTTCAGCTCTGCCAGAAGACCCGTACCGAGTCAGAGCTAGGAGCTGACTGCCTCACTCAACTACTACATAGTATGACTTCAGCTCTGCCAGAAGACCCGTACCGAGTCAGAGCTAGGAGCTGACTGCCTCACTCAACTACTACATAGTATGACTTCAGCTCTGCCAGAAGACCCGTACCGAGTCAGAGCTAGGAGCTGACTGACTCACTCAACTACTACATAGTATGACTTCAGCTCTGCCAGAAGACCCGTACCGAGTCAGAGCTAGGAGCTGACTGACTCACTCAACTACTACATAGTATGACTTCAGCTCTGCCAGAAGACCCGTACTGAGTCAGAGCTAGGAGCTGACTGACTCACTCAACTACTACATATTATTATTATTATAATCAAGGGGGAAGCGCTAAACCTGGAGGATTATACAGCGCCTGTGGGGGGGGATGTGGAAGGCATTCAGGCTTAATTCGGGGAACTGGAGCACAGATCCAATTCCCTAAATCAAGAGCCCCTCACCAACATCAAGGAACCTTCCTTGAGGGGAACTACTACATAGTATAACTTCAGCTCTGCCAGAAGACCCGTACCTAGTCAGAGCTAGCAGCTGACTGCCTCACTCAACTACTACATAGTATAACTTCAGCTCTGCCAGAAGACCCGTACCGAGTCAGAGCTAGGAGCTGACTGCCTCACTCAACTACTACATAGTATGACTTCAGCTCTGCCAGAAGACCCGTACCGAGTCAGAGCTAGGAGCTGACTGCCTCACTCAACTACTACATAGTATGACTTCAGCTCTGCCAGAAGACCCGTACCGAGTCAGAGCTAGGAGCTGACTGCCTCACTCAACTACTACATAGTATGACTTCAGCTCTGCCAGAAGACCCGTACCGAGTCAGAGCTAGCAGCTGACTGACTCACTCAACTACTACATAGTATGACTTCAGCTCTGCCAGAAGACCCGTACCGAGTCAGAGCTAGCAGCTGACTGACTCACTCAACTACTACATAGTATGACTTCAGCTCTGCCAGAAGACCCGTACCGAGTCAGAGCTAGGAGCTGACTGCCTCACTCAACTACTACATAGTATGACTTCAGCTCTGCCAGAAGACCCGTACCGAGTCAGAGCTAGCAGCTGACTGACTCACTCAACTACTACATAGTATGACTTCAGCTCTGCCAGAAGACCCGTACCGAGTCAGAGCTAGGAGCTGACTGCCTCACTCAACTACTACATAGTATGACTTCAGCTCTGCCAGAAGACCCGTACCGAGTCAGAGCTAGGAGCTGACTGACTCACTCAACTACTACATAGTATGACTTCAGCTCTGCCAGAAGACCCGTACCTAGTCAGAGCTAGGAGCTGACTGCCTCACTCAACTACTACATAGTATGACTTCAGCTCTGCCAGAAGACCCGTACCGAGTCAGAGCTAGGAGCTGACTGCCTCACTCAACTACTACATAGTATGACTTCAGCTCGGCCAGAAGACCCGTACCGAGTCAGAGCTAGGAGCTGACTGACTCACTCAACTACTACATAGTATGACTTCAGCTCTGCCAGAAGACCCGTACCGAGTCAGAGCTAGGAGCTGACTGACTCACTCAACTACTACATAGTATGACTTCAGCTCGGCCAGAAGGCGACGCGTGGCGTCAATTCTAGAACCACCAATTGGTCACTACAGTAGTGGTTACACATTCGTAATACCTAACCTAATAATAATATATAATTATAATAATCATGGGGAAAGATATATAATACAATGAGAGTACTTTTGATTCATACTGTACCCGATAATAATATATAGTCGAACCTGCTTTATCTAGCTAGTTATAAAGTGGTTCGCGATATATTATTACAGAACTTATTTTAACCAGGCCTTTTATTTTTGTATATAATGGAGTGAAGTAGGGGCGCGTAACAATAATATCGATATTAATATAGATACTATCAATATTAATATCAATATCGATATTAATATCAATAATTATTATTTTTTATTATCACACTGGCCGATTCCCACCAAGGCAGGGTGGCCCAAAAAAGAAAAACTTTCACCATCATTCACTCCATCACTGTCTTGCCAGAAGGGTGCTTTACACTACAGTTATAAAACTGCAACATTAACACCCGTCCTTCAGAGTGCAGGCACTGTACTTCCCATCTCCAGGACTCGAGTCCGGCCTGCCGGTTTAACGTTTCACTCGTGTAGTATTGGGCTCTGTGAAGATCTTTACCAAGTGATGTTTCACTCACTGTTGAGTTTGATCACGTTATGTTGCGGGGCCAGGAGCTGTGACTCGACCCTTGCAACTACATATAGGTGAGTACTGTGTAGAGCTTTATCAAGTAATGTTTTCCTGGGTGGAGAGCTTTATCAAGTAATGTTTTCCTGGGTGGAGAGCTTTATCAAGTGTCTCGCTCGGTTTAAAGCTTCAGCAAATAATGCTTTGCTTTTTGTATGTCTATACATAGAACTTTATTAAGTAAAGTACCATTTTGCTTGTTTTTTTCAAAGTTCCACTCGGTTTAGAGCTTTATCACTGTTTTACTCTGTGTAGAGCTCTACCAAGTCATTTTTACTCGTGGAGAGCTTTATTGAGTCACGTTTCCCTCTATGTAGAGCTTTATGGAGTCACGTTCCCCTCAAGTCATGTTTCGCTCTGAGTAGAACTTTATCAGATCAAATATTGCTCTGTATAGAGCTTTACCAAGTCTAACGTAAAAGCTTGACACAGGAAGAATCGTTGCCAGAGTTAGAGCTTGCCCTCCGTTCACGTATTTGGCTCTGTAATCTGTGGCTTTTCTTGACTACTGCTCATGGTAAGCCATGTACATCCAAGACGGAGCTTAAAGAACCAAAAGCCACAATAAAGTGGCTGCAACAACGCACAAACAGCCAGCATTTAGGAGACGGGGAAGTATTGGCAACTTTTCGGAACGACTTGGACAACTGCCAAGTTGAAAGAGGTTGCAAAACGAGGTCTCAAACTCAATTAAGTGGACCAGCAAGGTGAACTATCTGTTTAGGTAAATAGCTAGGTCGATTACCTAGTATCTATGAATGTGGTAGGGTCGACTACCTATGTGAGAAGGCAGTTTGGTTGACTAGTACGGTCGACTACATCAGAAGGAAGTCTGGTCGACTACCTAGTTAGGCAGGCAGTATTATGACATAAATGGTATAGATTACATAAGTGGTATATAATATCGACAAGTTGGTCTGTATGACGTATGTATAACACCTGGGTATCTTATTCATCAGTTTGTTTGAACTGTGTACCCATAATGCATTGCTAATTGTGTCCATCACAGCAACGCCGCCATGGAATCTCGATATAGGTATTTTCTGCAACTGTATTGCTATACAAGTGCTTGGCATGATCTAATTTCATTAGTGGACCCTGCCCATCTGTGACACCCTCCCAAACTGCTGCACCTCAGCTCATCTCTACCTTCAGTATATAGTCTCCATCCCCATGCTTTTGCTTTGGGATAAGAGACTAAAAACCTCAAAATTACCTAACCACTGCAGTCACAATCTCCCTCAATTCTTTTCTCTATTTGACTGAAGAAGCCTGTTGTGTAGGCGAAACGTTTAGGGCAATATAACAATACCAAGTGGCGGGAACCATTAGCCTGGTCATGCACCTGGCCGCGGGGGGGGGGGGGGGTTGACCCCCGGAACACCACGTCTATGCTTTCCAGGAAACCTAACATGGGCAATAGTTTTATCATAGGTCACCTGGGCAAGACAATAGTTGCCTGAACCCTTCCCCCGGTACAGGAAACCAGGTGTGAAAAGTTGAAATCAATAAGGTGAGGCGTTCTCAAGGTATGAACTAATGTTTGGAGGACGAGAAGAAATTCTGAAAATTCAGGCAACCAAAAAAGTTTTCACCTCGAGGATTAACAATAATAATAATAATAATAATAATAATAATAATGAAAATATAATTATTTTATATTACTAAAACATTAAAATAATTATAATATAAAACAATATAATATACAGAATAACTGTGAAAAAATAGTGAATTTCCAAGCGATTTCGTGATTTCTCACATTATCAAGGAACTGTAAAATTAAAAAAATCACCAGAAGGCATTTAAGGACGAGACTACACATCGCAGTTAGTTTACAACACCTGACCCTTTATGATATAGGCAGGTGGTCAAGGACTTGTCGGACACAGATCATAAAATATATCTTAAATTCTTCCCAAATTTTATTAATTATAAATTAATTCAATTTGTATAATTCTAAAGCAATATTCATATTAATTTTAAAATTAATATAACTGAGATTGCTTCCTGAAGGCTCTGACTGAAAGGTATAACCTGAATAATCCCCGAAGCTTATGATAACTTTTCGGTCCGACCATTAACTAGTGCGAGTAGTTCATGGTCCAAACGGGACCGAAACGACGTCATCAGTTTCAGTCCCCTACGTGCTAACTTGGGATACTCCCTCAAGGTGTGGCTGAAGGGAATACCAGAGAATACTTTCTGAAGGTGCACTCTGAAGGGTATTCCTAGGCATTATTTAATTAAAATTAAAATTCAAAGTTTATTCTCTATAAGGATTACAATGCTGAGTTTACAGAAATTTGGTTATTGTTTGGTTTACATGTAGTAAAATTGTGATTACAGAGTGTACCACTAGAACACCTAGCATGGCTAGGCATTACAGAGTGTACCACTAGAACACCTAGCATGGCTAGGCATTTCGGGCAGACTTAGTTTTATTCTTAAATGTAAAATATTACAAATTATGGGGTAAGTTGGTATTATGGCTAAGTGACTAAATACTAGTTTGTGAGTTTAGCAATGTGAATGCTTTTGTTTTGGCACAGTACATAGTTTCAGTATTGGAGTATCACAGGATTCATTATTTTAAGATTGAGATTAATATTTCTGTTTATGGTCAAATGAGTGAGTGAGTGTAAGTGTTAACCACCAGGTGGTATTCGTGTAGTTAGTTGACGGGGCGTATCAGGGAGATAAGATGTTTTCTAATGGTAGTTTTGAAGGTGATGAATGTGTCTGCAGTTCTAGAGTTCTCAGGTAGGGTATTCCAGATTTTAGGGCCTTTGACATACATTGAATTTTTGTAAAGGTTTAGTCGGACACGGGGAATGTCGTAGAGATGTTTGTTTCTGGTGTTATGCCTGTGGGTTCTGTCAACTATCAAGAAAGCGTTTTAGGTCAAGGTTGATATTAGAGTTTAAGGCCCTGTAGATATAGATTGCACAGTAGTAAGTGTGGATGTACTGAACTGGGAGTAAGTTTAGATCTTTGTGGGTGAAGGTATAAAAGAAAATACTTCCTGAAGGTGTGCTGAAGGGTATAATTAGAGCGAGGATAAAAAGTATTAGTATTTAACAAATACTGGTATTTAATAAGTATTGGTATTTACCTTCCAGGTGAGTGACAGCGCATCACGAACCAGTTACCACACTATCAGTTAGGTAAGTACATGGTATAAACCTTGGTAATAAATACCGACAAGTTGGTTTAGAAAGACACGTAAGCAAACACTATAACATATTTATTTATTTTATTTATTAGAAAACGTTTCGGTCCTGGGACCTTGATCAAGGTCCCAGGACCGAAACGTTTTCTAATAAATATGTTATAGTGTTTGCTTACGTGTCTTTCTAAACCAGGTAAGTACATGTTTTTTTCACTCGATATCATTGATATAGCTTGTCACCTTTACTAATTTGTTAGTGTGTGAGTAAACGAATAATTGCAATGAGAATTGAAATCAATTGCTGGTGATCTAGACGTTACACTTCTATGTATCTGTTTTCGTTACGGAGGGCGTCATTTTCATCTCGCCAAGAGGTGATTATAATCCCCTACTTCCCTCCAGAGGGACGTGGACTTCCCTCCAGAGGGACGTGGACTTCCCTCCAGAGGGACGTGGACTTCCCTCCAGAGGGACGTGGACTTCCCTCCAGAGGGACGTGGACTTCCCTCCAGAGGGACGTGGACTTCCCTCCAGAGGGACGTGAACTTCCCTCCAGAGGGACGTGGACTTCCCTCCAGAGGGACGTGGACCTCCCTCCAGAGGGACGTGGACCTCCCTCCAGAGGGACGTGGACCTCCCTCCAGAGGGACGTGGACTTCCCTCCAGAGGGACGTGGACTTCCCTCCAGAGGGACGTGGACTTCCCTCCAGAGGGACGTGGACTTCCCTCCACAGGGACGTGGACTTCCCTCCAGAGGGACGTGGACTTCCCTCCAGAGGGACGTGGACTTCCCTCCAGAGGGACGTGGACTTCCCTCCAGAGGGACGTGGACTTCCCTCCAGAGGGACGTGGACTTCCCTCCAGAGGGACGTGGACTTCCCTCCAGAGGGACGTGGACTTCCCTCCAGAGGGACGTGGACTTCCCTCCAGAGGGACGTGGACTTCCCTCCAGAGGGACGTGAACACCGCAGACTCCAGGGTCGTGCCCTGGACTGAGACGGCATCATACCTCTGCTTTTCAGAGGGAGTCAATTATAACTTCTCATTTCTCGTTAAACGTGATGCAGTCACTCACCTGTAAGTCAAGAAGGACATCAAAGATTTTCTTCCCCTGAGTTTAGATGACAGTAACTTCTTACCCAGTCAACTGAGAGTTAAGACTCTGCAAAAGCGAGATCGCTACTCACTTTTCCATTCAGACAGTGCTTCAAATATTTTGCTGTGCTCTACTCAAAATTTGAGAACACATTCGATTCTCAAATCATTTTTTTTTAAATTGAACTCTCCTAGCTATCCAGAAGTTGAAATCACATTAAGTTCACTACAGAAAGAATACTTGTTCATACGTAGCACAATAGTGAATTTTCGTCCATTAGTCTATCCCAGTTGCTATTACCTGGAGTTTACCTGGAGAGAGTTCCGGGGGTCAACGCCCCCGCGGCCCGGTCTGTGAACAGGCCTCCTGGTGGATCAGAGCCTGATCAACCAGGCTGTTGCTGCTGGCTGCACGCAAACCAACGTACGAGCCACAGCCCGGCTGATCCGGAACTGACTTTAGGTGCTTGTCCAGTGCCAGCTTGAAGACTGCCAGGGGTCTGTTGGTAATCCCCCTTATGTGTGCTGGGAGGCAGTTGAACAGTCTCGGGCCCCTGACACTTATTGTATGGTCTCTTAACGTGCTAGTGACACCCCTGCTTTTCATTGGGGGGATGGTGCATCGTCTGCCAAGTCTTTTGCTTTCGTAGTGAGTGATTTTCGTGTGCAAGTTCGGTACTAGTCCCTCTAGGATTTTCCAGGTGTATATAATCATGTATCTCTCCCTCCTGCGTTCCAGGGAATACAGGTTTAGGAACCTCAAGCGCTCCCAATAATTGAGGTGTTTTATCTCCGTTATGCGCGCCGTGAAAGTTCTCTGTACATTTTCTAGGTCGGCAATTTCACCTGCCTTGAAAGGTGCTGTTAGTGTGCAGCAATATTCCAGCCTAGATAGAACAAGTGACCTGAAGAGTGTCATCATGGGCTTGGCCTCCCTAGTTTTGAAGGTTCTCATTATCCATCCTGTCATTTTTCTAGCAGATGCGATTGATACAATGTTATGATCCTTGAAGGTGAGATCCTCCGACATGATCACTCCCAGGTCTTTGACGTTGGTGTTTCGCTCTATTTTGTGGCCAGAATTTGTTTTGTACTCTGATGAAGATTTAATTTCCTCATGTTTACCATATCTGAGTAATTGAAATTTCTCATCGTTGAACTTCATATTGTTTTCTGCAGCCCACTGAAAGATTTGGTTGATGTCCGCCTGGAGCTTTGCAGTGTCTGCAATGGAAGACACTGTCATGCAGATTCGGGTGTCATCTGCAAAGGAAGACACGGTGCTGTGGCTGACATCCTTGTCTATGTCGGATATAAGGATGAGGAACAAGATGGGAGCGAGTACTGTGCCTTGTGGAACAGAGCTTTTCACCGTAGCTGCCTCGGACTTTACTCTGTTGACGACTACTCTCTGTGTTCTGTTAGTGAGGAAATTATAGATCCATCGACCGACTTTTCCTGTTATTCCTTTAGCACGCATTTTGTGCGCTATTACGCCATGGTCACACTTGTCGAAGGCTTTTGCATAGTCTGTATATATTACATCTGCATTCTTTTTGTCTTCTAGTGCATTTAGGACCTTGTCGTAGTGATCCAATAGTTGAGACAGACAGGAGCGACCTGTTCTAAACCCATGTTGCCCTGGGTTGTGTAACTGATGGGTTTCTAGATGGGTGGTGATCTTGCTTCTTAGGACCCTTTCAAAGATTTTTATGATATGGGATGTTAGTGCTATTGGTCTGTAGTTCTTTGCTGTTGCTTTACTGCCCCCTTTGTGGAGTGGGGCTATGTCTGTTGTTTTTAGTAACTGTGGGACGACCCCCGTGTCCATGCTCCCTCTCCATAGGATGGAAAAGGCTCGTGATAGGGGCTTCTTGCAGTTCTTGATGAACACAGAGTTCCATGAGTCTGGCCCTGGGGCAGAGTGCATGGGCATGTCATTTATCGCCTGTTCGAAGTCATTTGGCGTCAGGATAACATCGGATAGGCTTGTGTTAATCAAATTTTGTGGCTCTCTCATAAAAAATTCATTTTGATCTTCGACTCTCAGTCTGGTTAGCGGCTTGCTAAAAACTGAGTCATATTGGGACTTGAGTAGCTCACTCATTTCCTTGCTGTCATCTGTGTAGGACCCATCTTGTTTAAGTAGGGGCCCAATACTGGACGTTGTTCTCGATTTTGATTTGGCATAGGAGAAGAAATACTTTGGGTTTCTTTCGATTTCATTTATGGCTTTTAGTTCTTCCCGCGATTCCTGACTCCTAAAGGATTCTTTTAGCTTAAGTTCGATGCTTGCTATTTCTCTGACCAGTGTCTCCCTACGCATTTCAGATATATTGACCTCTTTTAGCCGCTCTGTTATTCTTTTCCGTCGCCTGTAAAGGGAGCGCCTGTCTCTTTCTGTTTTACATCTACTCCTCCTTTTTCTTAGAGGAATAAGCCTTGTGCATACATCGAGTGCCACCGAGTTAATCTGTTCTAGGCATAAGTTGGGGTCTGTGTTGCTTATTATATCTTCCCAGCTTATATCGGTTAGGACTTGGTTTACTTGGTCCCACTTTATGTTTTTGTTATTGAAGTTGAATTTGGTGAATGCTCCCTCGTGACTAATCTCATTATGTCGGTCTGGGGCTCCGCGCATACATGACTGAACCTCAATTATGATAAATTAGACACATGTGCAACTCTTGGGTATCTTTATTGAGGAAACGTTTCGCCACACAGTGGCTTCATCAGTCCATACAAAGGAGAATCTTGAAGAACAGGAGGAGAATGAGGTAATCAGTCCCTCAACCTTGAGTCGATGTGGTCAGTCCATCAATCTTGAATAGAATGCGGCATACGTGCTGAGAAGGAGCTTATAAACCGTTGGCAGGAGAGGTGCACATGTGTCTAATTTATCAACATGTCGGTTCTCTGAACCATTCATCTACAAACCTGTCAGACACTGCAACTTCTTGGGATCTTAATACTTGGGAATTCTTCGCTTGCCTAATTCTTGGGCACGACCTACTTCAACATTGAACAAATGTTACACGACCTATGACTGCTGCACCTCTCCTGCCATACGGTTTATAAGCTCCTTCTCAGCACGTATGCCGTATTCTATTCAAGATTGATGGACTGACCACATCGACTCAAGGTTGAGGGACTGATTACCTCATTCTCCTCCTGTTCTTCAAGATTCTCCTTTGTATGAACTGATGAAGCCACTGTGTGGCGAAACGTTTCCTCAATAAAGATACCCAAGAGTTGCACATGTGTCTAATTTATCAAAATTAAGCCGCTAAATAACAAAGAAATATCGCGATACAGCCATTTTAAATTATATTTTCCCCTCTCTGGCGAATCTTCACATTCCTCCCTGCAGGTATTTATTTTTATCTTGTAGGAGTAATTCACGATTCTTTAAAAAATTTCTTGCGATTAAAGTTGCTGTCAGGGAACAGAACAAAGAATTTTCCATCGTTTGTCTGGCACTGAGAAAACCATTGATCATAACGTTTAGTTGGACATTTGTAGTCTAATTTATCTTTGCTTTGTATCTATTTTAGCCGTCATTTTTAGGAGCGACTTTGAAAAACTCATTCCTTTCTCAGTCACTAATAAACCATACCACGGGTGGGGTTAGAACCCGCGATTAAAGAGTCATAGAACTCCAGACCGACGCGTTAGCCACTGGACCAGCTGGCTACAATAAGATTCACCCAACTAGGTATATTTCTACACCATAGGAAGGTTAGCATAGGCACCACTGTGACCACAAATGCAAGTTTTTACAGACGAATCTCCCTCTAGCGTAGCCGTGATGAACTCTAGCTCAAGTCCCCTCAAAGCCGTCAACATAACTCACGAAATCGTAATGACACGATTGCAAACAAATCGTGTCATTACGATTTCGTGAGTCAGTCACTAATATTAACATCGTCACTTTTTAAGGGGAGGGAGAATAGGTTCTTGTGGTGAAGATAGTTACAATGTTTCAAATTAATTTTAAATCTAAGTTAACAGTGCACAAATAACCAGCAAATAGGGAAATAAAACTTAAGACGACGTTTCGGTACAACTTAGACCATTAATTAGTTACATGTTGTGTTGTTAGTCAATGGTCCAATTGGACTAAAACATCGTCATAGGTTCTGTCTCCTAATGTGGGTTATTTGTGTATTGTTCCAGTCATGGTATTGCGCCTATTTATTCTCTAAGTCGACAGTAGACAGTAGAGTAACTTGACATGTATACACAAATAACCCGCACATAAAAGAGAGAAGCTTACGACGACGTTTCGGTCCGACTTGGACCATTTACAAAGTCACACACACTCTTTTATGTGCGGGTTATTTGTGTATCGTTCGAGTCACGGTATTGTGCCTTTTTGTTATTTATTGACATGTATAATCAGGGAAAACATTTTTTTTACAACGTTTCACTCAACGGGGCTTTATAAAATACTTTAATAATATATTTTTTATATTACAATTTTTAAGCGTTTATTTTTTTAAGAAATTCATAAGAACTCGCTCACCTTTTTCTTGATTCGCCGGTACTGCCAGTCCGGGTCTCTGCCAGTTGGCGACCCGGCCTTGGCTTGCTATCGCGGGAGTGTCTGCGACTTGTGTCTGCCATGGGAGGAGGTACAAGTACCTCGTCATCTTCTGGGACCAGCTGTTCCCAGGCCTAGCCCCATTTCCCGCCCCCACGGGGCTCTGAGGGAGAAGCTATGCACCTTGGGCTGCCACAAACCCCGCCCACACTGGGCTCGAAGGGTGTGGGAGCTGCATAACAGACGATGTCAGGTGCAAAGGCAGCACTATAGGATCCTTTTGGAGCCACACCTCAGCTTTGAGCGGAAGCCCGAGTGCTGGGGAAGCTCAAGAATGCCTCTTGCTGCGATTGTTGTTGCTGCTAATTCTCTTGCCCGTTGCACTCTCTTGACTCCCACACCAAACCATAAAACACAGCAACGATAAAAAAATTAAAACTTCTATTGAAGAGTGATAGTACTGATCATCAGGATGCCTCACTAGATCAAGAAAAGAGACACACCTTCAACCAAGACTTACAAAAATGTTCTTGAACATTAAAATGGTATAAAATACCGACAGATTGTTAGGTAAGACACATATGCAACAGTTAGGTATCTTTATTTCGAAACGTTTCGCCTACACAGTAGGCTTCTTCAGTCGAGTACAGAAAAGTTGATAGAAGCAGAAGAGACTTGACGATGTAATCAGTCCATCACCCTTAAAGTTTTGAGGTGGTCAGTCCCTCCAGACTGAGGGACTGACCACCTCAAAACTTTTCTGTACTCGACTGAAAAAGCCTACTGTGTAGGCGAAACGTTTCGAAATAAAGATACCTAACTGTTGCATATGTGTCTTACCTAACAAAAATGTTCTTGACATCTGACCTGCACTACGGTCTGAGAACTACATCATAAAAAGGGGTTCTTTCTGCAAATGATCTCTCGCTGACAGCAAGAGGTTCAATCAGTCTGAAAGGGTTCAAGGTAATTCATAGAAACGTTCCCCAATCTGATGAAAAATGTATATCAGCAACATATGTAATAGCTTTAAATGTAAGTAAATTTTACATTCACTTGTTTGTAGATGAATGGTTCACAGAACCGACATGTTGATAAATTAGACACATGTGCAACTCTTGGGTATCTTTATTGAGGAAACGTTTCGCCACACAGTGGCTTCATCAGTCCATACAAAGGAGAATCTTGAAGAACAGGAGGAGAATGAGGTAATCAGTCCCTCAACCTTGAGTCGATGTGGTCAGTCCATCAATCTTGAATAGGACTGACCACATCGACTCAAGGTTGAGGGACTGATTACCTCATTCTCCTCCTGTTCTTCAAGATTCTCCTTTGTATGGACTGATGAAGCCACTGTGTGGCGAAACGTTTCCTCAATAAAGATACCCAAGAGTTGCACATGTGTCTAATTTATCAACACTCACTTGTGTTAAGGAGGTGATGCAGCTGTGACGCAAGTGGGGACTAGTGGGAACTAAAACACTAGTAGATGTACATGATGCGATACGAACCGAAGCCTTCTAAGCAAGTAATTAGACAAACTTACGAACAAACAATAGGAAAAAGTTCGAGAGCAAGCAAACTTGTTAATAAGTATTGGCCTGTGAGTTTTAGGACTTGCCATTGGTTCAAACCCCACCCGTTCCGTGGTTTGTTGATAAGAGCAAAGATCACGAATATGAAAATGGCAAGATTTGCCTATTTAGTTTACCGAACTAATGATGATGAATCAAGGTTAACACCGAGATCTTTGGCTGATCCCACATGTGGCAGACTGACGGTAGCACAGTATTATTATTATAACCAAGGGGGAAGCGCTAAACCCGGAGGATTATACAGCGCCTGGGGGGGGGGGATGTGGAAGGCATTCAGGCTTAATTCGGTGAACTGGAGCACAGATCCAATTCCCTAAATCAAGAGCCCCTCACCAACATCAAGGAACCTTCCTTGAGGGGGTTGACGGTAGCACAGAATCTCCAGTCTGTGCTTCTTTAAGACACATGTGCAACATCTGGATATCTTTATTGTAGACGTTTCGCCATCCAGTGGCTTTATCAATGCAGATTCTAGGACATAATAGGAAGACAGTAGAACTATATACAAAAGATGAGGTAATCAGTCCCTCAGCCTTGGAGTTAGTGTTCACAGCATCGTGGTGGAGGAGAATCTGGAGCAACTAACCCATCTCTTTGGGAAGGACCTACTTCCACTGGGGAATCCCGCCTACCAGTGACTTTGCCCTCGTCTGCTACACGTCCTGATCCACTGACGCCTATATAACCGCCAGTCTTCTTGCCTTTGCTCCAGATTCTCCTCCACCACGATGCTGTGAACACTAACTCCAAGACTGAGGGACTGATTACCTCATCTTTTGTATATAGTTCTACTGTCTTCCAATTATGTCCAAGAATCTGTATTGATAAAGCCACTGGATGGCGAAACGTCTACAATAAAGTTATCCAGATGTTGCACATGTGTCTTAACTTTCATATTGTCGGTATTTTATACCTTTCTTGCACAGTCTGTGCTTGAAGATTGAGACACTTATGCAGCATATGGGAATCTTTATTCAGGAAACGTTTCGCCACACAGTGGCTTCATCAGTCCATTACAAAGAGGAAGGCGTAAGGAGAGGAGGAGTATGAGGTAATCAGTCCCTCAGTCGACTCCAGGCTGAGGGACTGATTACCTCATACTCCTCCTCTCCTTACGCCTTCCTCTTTGTAATGGACTGATGAAGCCACTGTGTGGCGAAACGTTTCCGGAATAAAGATTCCCATATGCTGCATAAGTGTCTCAATCTTCAACTTGTCGGTTTTTCAAACCATTCATCACACAGTCTGTGCTTCCCTGAGATTTTCCCTGATTATCCAACATGTGTTTTATCCTTATTAACGCTCTAATTTCTATTTGTCATCCAGGTTCCACTAGTCAGCATCACAGTACTAAAACGGATTTTTTACATCTTCCATATTTAAAATTTGAATGTAGGACTATGTATTATCAGTATGAAAATGATAATCAAGCTCCTGGGCCTCCAACAGTGAAGCCGAACCACAAACATTAACAGTAAATACTAACGGTAACGAGACCAGATCTATGAGAACAACCATAGAAAAAAATAGAAAGACACAAATGCATTATGTGATTATTGACAACGTTTCGCCCACACAGTGGGCTTTATCAAGTTACAAGTAAATCTGTGATAAAGCCCACTGTGTGATGTGAGACAGTCAACAGAGGATCATATTATACTTCATATGTCTATTTTCCATTCTGTCGGTATTTTATACCTTATATCTCCATCAAGGAAAAAAAAGAGACGGCTTAGTTACATGGCCATTTACGTGACCAACCAGGAAGATACGGTTTCAGAAGGCACAAAGTAACATTCCTAAGGTCACAGCTAGGAAGGTCGCTTATCAGTAATCCTTGACCAGTGGTATCAAATGCAACAGAGATCCATTAAAATGAGCAGCATCTTCGAATCTTGGTTCAGAGGACATCTACAAGACCTTCACGGCTGCTACAACGAACCCATCCCTTTGGGTAGGACCTACTTCCACTGGGAAATCCCGCCTACCAGTGACTATGCCCTCGTCTGCTACACGTCCTTATTCACTGACGCCTATATAAACGCCAGTCTTCTTGCCTGTGCTCCACGACATTACCAACTCACACACACACCTTCATCGACCAACGATCTCGCCTCTCTAATTACCCCGTGTTTAGAGTGACTTTCCTCAGAGTGGTGATTACTGGACCTTCGTCTTCACCATCAGGATTGGTGCATCGGTGGCTGCCTACCCAAGGGCAGGAAGCCTCCCTCTGCACTCCTGTTGATGTGCAAGAAAGGTATAAAATACCGACAATATGAAAGTTAAGACACATGTGCAACGTTTCGCCATCCAGTGGCTTTATCAATACAGATTCTAGGACATAATAGGAAGACAGTAGAACTATATACAAAAGATGAGGTAATCAGTCCCTCGGCCTTGGAGTTAGTGTTCACAGCATCGTGGTGGAGGAGAGTCTGGAGCAAAGGCAAGAAGACTGGCGTTTTTATAGGCGTCAGTGGATGGGACGGGCAGCAGACGAGGGCAGTCACTGGTAGGCGGGATTCCCCAGTGGAAGTAGGTCCTTCCCAAAGAGATGGGTTAGTTGCAGCAGCCGTGAAGAAGGTCTTGTAGATGTCCTCTGAACCAAGATTCCATGATGTTGCAGTGTCTGACAAGTTGTGCAAGAAAGGTATAAAATACCGACAATATGAAAGTTAAGACACATGTGCAACATCTGGATATCTTTATTGTAGACGTTTCGCCATCCAGTGGCTTTATCAATACAGATTCTAGGACATAATAGGAAGACAGTAGAACTATATACAAAAGATGAGGTAATCAGTCCCTCGGCCTTGGAGTTAGTGTTCACAGCATCGTGGTGGAGGAGAGTCTGGAGCAAAGGCAAGAAGACTGGCGTTTTTATAGGCGTCAGTGGATGGGACGGGCAGCAGACGAGGGCAGTCACTGGTAGGCGGGATTCCCCAGTGGAAGTAGGTCCTTCCCAAAGAGATGGGTTAGTTGCAGCAGCCGTGAAGAAGGTCTTGTAGATGTCCTCTGAACCAAGATTCCATGATGTTGCAGTGTCTGACAAGTTGTGCAAGAAAGGTATAAAATACCGACAATATGAAAGTTAAGACACATGTGCAACATCTGGATATCTTTATTGTAGACGTTTCGCCATCCAGTGGCTTTATCAATACAGATTCTAGGACATAATAGGAAGACAGTAGAACTATATACAAAAGATGAGGTAATCAGTCCCTCGGCCTTGGAGTTAGTGTTCACAGCATCGTGGTGGAGGAGAGTCTGGAGCAAAGGCAAGAAGACTGGCGTTTTTATAGGCGTCAGTGGATGGGACGGGCAGCAGACGAGGGCAGTCACTGGTAGGCGGGATTCCCCAGTGGAAGTAGGTCCTTCCCAAAGAGATGGGTTAGTTGCAGCAGCCGTGAAGAAGGTCTTGTAGATGTCCTCTGAACCAAGATTCCATGATGTTGCAGTGTCTGACAAGTTGTGCAAGAAAGGTATAAAATACCGACAATATGAAAGTTAAGACACATGTGCAACATCTGGATATCTTTATTGTAGACGTTTCGCCATCCAGTGGCTTTATCAATACAGATTCTAGGACATAATAGGAAGACAGTAGAACTATATACAAAAGATGAGGTAATCAGTCCCTCGGCCTTGGAGTTAGTGTTCACAGCATCGTGGTGGAGGAGAGTCTGGAGCAAAGGCAAGAAGACTGGCGTTTTTATAGGCGTCAGTGGATGGGACGGGCAGCAGACGAGGGCAGTCACTGGTAGGCGGGATTCCCCAGTGGAAGTAGGTCCTTCCCAAAGAGATGGGTTAGTTGCAGCAGCCGTGAAGAAGGTCTTGTAGATGTCCTCTGAACCAAGATTCCATGATGTTGCAGTGTCTGACAAGTTGTGCAAGAAAGGTATAAAATACCGACAATATGAAAGTTAAGACACATGTGCAACATCTGGATATCTTTATTGTAGACGTTTCGCCATCCAGTGGCTTTATCAATACAGATTCTAGGACATAATAGGAAGACAGTAGAACTATATACAAAAGATGAGGTAATCAGTCCCTCGGCCTTGGAGTTAGTGTTCACAGCATCGTGGTGGAGGAGAGTCTGGAGCAAAGGCAAGAAGACTGGCGTTTTTATAGGCGTCAGTGGATGGGACGGGCAGCAGACGAGGGCAGTCACTGGTAGGCGGGATTCCCCAGTGGAAGTAGGTCCTTCCCAAAGAGATGGGTTAGTTGCAGCAGCCGTGAAGAAGGTCTTGTAGATGTCCTCTGAACCAAGATTCCATGATGTTGCAGTGTCTGACAAGTTGTGCAAGAAAGGTATAAAATACCGACAATATGAAAGTTAAGACACATGTGCAACATCTGGATATCTTTATTGTAGACGTTTCGCCATCCAGTGGCTTTATCAATACAGATTCTAGGACATAATAGGAAGACAGTAGAACTATATACAAAAGATGAGGTAATCAGTCCCTCGGCCTTGGAGTTAGTGTTCACAGCATCGTGGTGGAGGAGAGTCTGGAGCAAAGGCAAGAAGACTGGCGTTTTTATAGGCGTCAGTGGATGGGACGGGCAGCAGACGAGGGCAGTCACTGGTAGGCGGGATTCCCCAGTGGAAGTAGGTCCTTCCCAAAGAGATGGGTTAGTTGCAGCAGCCGTGAAGAAGGTCTTGTAGATGTCCTCTGAACCAAGATTCCATGATGTTGCAGTGTCTGACAAGTTGTGCAAGAAAGGTATAAAATACCGACAATATGAAAGTTAAGACACATGTGCAACATCTGGATATCTTTATTGTAGTAGACGTTTCGCCATCCAGTGGCTTTATCAATACAGATTCTAGGACATAATAGGAAGACAGTAGAACTATATACAAAAGATGAGGTAATCAGTCCCTCGGCCTTGGAGTTAGTGTTCACAGCATCGTGGTGGAGGAGAGTCTTGACTCTCCTCCACCACGATGCTGTGAACACTAACTCCAAGGCCGAGGGACTGATTACCTCATCTTTTGTATATAGTTCTACTGTCTTCCTATTATGTCCTAGAATCTGTATTGATAAAGCCACTGGATGGCGAAACGTCTACTACAATAAAGATATCCAGATGTTGCACATGTGTCTTAACTTTCACATTGTATTGATAAAGCCACTGGATGGCGAAACGTCTACTACAATAAAGATATCCAGATGTTGCACATGTGTCTTAACTTTCATATTGTCGGTATTTTATACCTTTCTTGCACAACTTGTCAGACACTGCAACATCATGGAATCTTGGTTCAGAGGACATCTACAAGACCTTCTTCACGGCTGCTGCAACTAACCCATCTCTTTGGGAAGGACCTACTTCCACTGGGGAATCCCGCCTACCAGTGACTGCCCTCGTCTGCTGCCCGTCCCATCCACTGACGCCTATAAAAACGCCAGTCTTCTTGCCTTTGCTCCAGACTCTCCTCCACCACGATGCTGTGAACACTAACTCCAAGGCCGAGGGACTGATTACCTCATCTTTTGTATATAGTTCTACTGTCTTCCTATTATGTCCTAGAATCTGTATTGATAAAGCCACTGGATGGCGAAACGTCTACAATAAAGATATCCAGATGTTGCACATGTGTCTTAACTTTCATATTGTCGGTATTTTATACCTTTCTTGCACAACTTGTCAGACACTGCAACATCATGGAATCTTGGTTCAGAGGACATCTACAAGACCTTCTTCACGGCTGCTGCAACTAACCCATCTCTTTGGGAAGGACCTACTTCCACTGGGGAATCCCGCCTACCAGTGACTGCCCTCGTCTGCTGCCCGTCCCATCCACTGACGCCTATAAAAACGCCAGTCTTCTTGCCTTTGCTCCAGACTCTCCTCCACCACGATGCTGTGAACACTAACTCCAAGGCCGAGGGACTGATTACCTCATCTTTTGTATATAGTTCTACTGTCTTCCTATTATGTCCTAGAATCTGTATTGATAAAGCCACTGGATGGCGAAACGTCTACAATAAAGATATCCAGATGTTGCACATGTGTCTTAACTTTCACACTCCTGTTGATGTCTGAAGTCTCCACGCCTCAGACTGTACGTGTAGTATACACGCCATACAGCCAGTGTTGCCTCTCCTCGCTGCTGTCTGAAGTCTCCACGCCTCAGCCCGTATGTGAAAACTGCACGCTATGGCGTGCATTTTTCACATACGTGATGGCTCTCCTCACCGCTCACAGCCAGTGTTGCCTCTCTTCATCCAGTGGTGGTTACTGCACCTTCGTCCCAACAGAAGAGCCTGCTATGTGTGTTCTCAATGTCTGTCCCACGATCGACTTAGCTGCTGGGTTAAGCCCTGGCTCTATTTCTACGACTAAGAATACTCCTCTCCAGCACTATTCTTCGTCTGTCCCGTCTTCCTCGCTCATCCCATTTGGGATCTTTCCTGAACTTTCGTTCGTTCGTTCGCCTGTGCTCCAGAATCTCTACTACAACACTAACTCCAAGGCTGAGGGACTGATTACCTCATCTTTTGTATAGAGTTATACTGTCTTTTAATTATGTCCTAGAATCTGTATTGATAAAGCCACTGGATGGTGAAACGTCTACAATAAAGATATCCAGATGTTGCACATGTGTCTTAACTTTCATCTTGTCGGTATTGTATACCTTGTACAGCGTTGAAAATTGGTTGGGCAAATATTCTGTTAGTAGAATGGATTCGTGAAGGACCTGCCCAGTATGGGCCCACAGGCCTACTGCAGTGTTCCTCCTTTCTCATGTTCTTATTTACGGTCATCTACATAATCAGACCATGAACCTGGATGAAGAATGAGACACTTGTCGGTATGCTATCTACGCTATATAACTGTTCCATGCAAATACGAAACATTTGTAATTAGACAACAGAGAAATCGTATCAAGGGGTAAAATCACTAATCAAAATCCAATTAGTGATCAAAGAAGAGAACTTACTATTCACAGCCACAAACACCTGGTCATAAATATTTGCTGTCTGGCAAACAGACAGATCAAACGCATCCACCTTTTCCAAGGCATCTCTATCACACTCACCTGATCCACATCTAGTTTTCTATAATTAGGATTCTCTACACACATGCAGCTGTGTATGATAATCTATGTAACTGTATTTGTGTATACGTGAATAAACTTAAGACGATATGCACTCGCAAGAAGGTGGCACAGAAATATCAAGGTAAGTAACGACAATACAATCATACACAGCATTATCAAGAAGCATTAAATTATCTTCAGATCTTCAATGCTGCGAGAAATGGCAGACAACATGAAGTGGGACACCAATGGGAGTGTTTAATGGAAATAAATGGTTGTAATAATGTTGGTAGAATTACCGACAATATGTGAAGTAAAAGGACACAAGTGCAACTAATGTGACATTTTTGTGTTACCCAAGTAATAGCTGTTATATCCTTTTACTCATGTACGAATTAATTACTCTACCATATTGTCACTACTACTACAACTACTACTACTACTACTACTACCACCACCACCACTAGTGAACATCGAAATGTTACCTCACTAGTATTGCACCTCACTCTGAGCCTTTATATACCCTCTGTGTCCATATACTACATGTATCGGCTTGACAAAGCTCCTGTAGAGCGAAACGTTGCCACAATAAAATGTCACATTAGTTGTGCAAGACAGGTATACAATACCGACGACAAGATGAAAGTTAAGACACTTGTGCAACATCTGGATATCTTTATTGTAAACGTTTCGCCATCCAGTGGCTTTATCAATACAAATTCTTGGACATAATTAGAAAACAGAAGAACTATATACAAAAGATGAGGTAATCAGTCCCTCAGCCTTGGAGGTGGTGTTTACAACATCATGGTTGTAGAGATTCTGAAGCACAGGTAACGAACGAACCGAATGAAAGTTCAGGTAAGATCCCAAATGGGATGAGCGGGGAAGACGGGACAGACGAAGAATAGTGCTGGAGAGGAGTGTTCTTAGTCGTAGAAATAGAGCCAGGGCTTAACCCAGCAGCGAGGCGATCGTGGGACAGATATTGAGAAGAGAAATTCAGGCTCTTCTGTTGGGACTCCAGTGGGGTGAGCGGGAAGGAAGGGACATGCAGAGAATCCAAGGTTATTTGTAAATAGGGTTAGGAGCAGGATCATGCAAGGAGTAGAAAAGGTTGTGTTGGTTTGTGGGTCTGCGAATGTCTTCGTCAAGGAGAGAGGTCCAGTAGTCATGTCGTGTCTCAAGTTTGTCTGTCTGTCACTGAGCGTCTTCCAGTACAGATTCAGCGCAGGGACGTCTAACTGGGCATGGAGAGACTCGCATGTGGCGAAGTCCTCCCATCTGACATCAAGCACCCAGCGCAGCGCCTTGTTCTGGACACGCTGCAGTTTAAGTAAGTTTGTTTTTGCTGCAAGAGAGAGGGCTAGAGGAGAGTAAGTTATCAGAGGACGTATTAGGGATTTGTAGAGGTGTAGTTTGGTGCGTTGAGAGGCATGTTTCAGCTTGTAGAGGCCCGCAAGGGCCTTACTAGCTATTGCATGCCTTGAGTGAATGTGTCCGTGTAAGCGTAGAAGGTAGTCAAGATTAACGCCAAGGACAGTGACAGATTGTGTGATGGGGATGTAAGTGCGGGTGTCAGCTGTTCTGAGCTCGACAGGTAATGGAGGATCACGTTTTCTGTAGTTAAAATATGTAATGCTGGATTTAGCTGCATTGGTTTTGATCCTCCATTTTTGTTCCCAGATGGCTATCCTGTCGACCTCATTTTGTGTTTTGTGTGTGAGTGTATCTATATTGGCATGAGTGATAAGTTGTGTAATGTCGTCTGCATAGGCTAGTGAGATGGAGTTGTGGTATACAGGTGTTGGAATGTCGTTAGTGTATAAAATGTAGAGGGTAGGGGAGAGGACAGATCCCTGGGGTACTCCAGCATTTAGTGTGAAGTAGTCAGAGTAACAGCCTTGGAATTTGATTCTCTTGGTACGGCCGTCTAGGAAGTTGCAGAGGAGTTTACGAGTAGTGAGAGACAGGTTAAAGTTAGTGCAGAGTTTGTACTTGAGCCCCTCGTGCCACACAGTGTCAAAAGCTTTTTCAACGTATTTTGCAACCAGGGCTGTCCTGTTTCTTTGTTCTGTGTTTATGTGGATGTAGTTGAGAATGATGTTAATGGCATCCTGTGTGGATCTGTGTGTTCTGAAGCCAAACTGACCATCAGAAAGTAGAGAATTATGTTCCAGGTATCTGCGAAGGCGATGGTTGATGAGTTTTTCAAAGAGTTTTCCTAAAGTTTCGAGGAGGCTGATAGGGCGATAGTTTCTAGGGTCAGAGTGGTCTTTTTTGGGTTTAGGAAGGAGGATAGCAGTAGCAGCTTTGAAGAGGGAAGGGAAGTATCCAGAGGCAAGGAAGGCATTGAGGAGGTTTGTGTAGGCAGTAATGATAGAGTCAGGAAGGTGTTTCAGGATAATATGGTTTAGGCCAGAGGCACCAGGAGCCTTGGGAGGAAGGTGTCTGAGGAGAGTTTTAATGTCTGTGTTGGTGAAAGGAGTGTCGAGTTCTTGGGAGGAGGTGAGAGTGTCTAGATGGATGTGGCTGTCTGGTGTTGTTTCTTGTGTGTGTGCAGTGTTCCAGTGTTCTATGTTCTGAATGTGGCAATATAAACACAAATGCAGTATAATGTGATCCTTTATTGACTACGTTTCGCCCACACAGTGGGCTTTTTCAAGTCACAAACAGAACTACCTGGGGTGACTTGAAAAAGCCCACTGTGTGGGCGAAACGTAGTCAATAAAGGATCACATTATACTGCATTTGTGTTTATATTGCCACTGTTTCGGTATTTTATACCATTTATTTCCATGTTCTGAATGTGTTGAATAACGTTAGGGTGAGGTCGGTGAGGGTGGAAGATGTTCTCCCAGATGTGTTTGAAGATGTTGGTAGCAGCCTGCGGGTCTGAGATGTGTGTGTTGTTGTGGGTGATGTGTTTGAATTTGTTGGTGGGAGTAGTGCCTCTTATTTTTTTGATAAAGTTCCAGAAGGCTTTAGTGTTTCTAATACGCTGTTTGTCAGCTTGTTGTATGAGTTGTGACCAGTGATTGTTGTGGTCTTGGTCTAGACTGTGTAGAATGTTATTTCTAAGGTAAGTGAGATCTAATCGGACTTGATTAAATCTATGTGTGTTGTAGAGGAAGCGGTTGTGGTAGCAGATAATTAGTCTTCTTGTTCTGAGTGACGGTTTGAAGGAATAACGAGTGGTGTGAGTTTTCTTTGGTATTGCGATGTTGGCTGCTTGTGTAATGGTGTCCTGGATGAGATCAAGTTGAGTATCGATGTCAGAGATAGGTTTGTTGTTGTAATCATGGGGGAGGTTAATATTGTCTATGTGTTGTTTGAAAGCATCCCAGTCAGCGTTCTTGTAGGAGAAGGAAGGTGTGGCTGGGATGAGGATAGGGTTGGAGGAGATGTGTAAGATGACTGGGATGTGATCAGAGCCTGTAATAGGGCCAGGTGAGATGTAATGTTGAAATAGAGAGCTGGCTCGGTTTGCCAGAATGATGTCTGGTTTGCCTTGGCCCGTGTGGTTGAAGAAGGTATTGAAGTCTGGGCCAAGATGAATTAGGTGTTTATGGTTTGTGAAGTTGAGTAATTGGTGACCAAGTTGGTTGTTACTGGTGTGATGAAAGGCAGTGTGTTTGGCATTCATGTCAGCTAGTAGGTAAGTTGGTGTGTTGGTGTAGTTGAAGACTAAGGAGAGGTCGTGTATGTTGAGAGTAGTGTTTGGGCGAGCATAGGTGGTGAAAAAGATAAAGGGGCCAAGGTGGGTGTGTATTCTGACCGCAAGACAGTGTTGGTGAATAAAAGGGATTGGGAGAAATTCATGTTTTATGTTGGAATTGACAAGGATGGCAACCCCATCGTGGGGATCATAGGGGGACTGTAGTGCAGTATAACCATAATGGCGGATACATTGAGGGGCTTTGAGGCAGGTACTGTTTAGCAAAACAATATCTGGCCTCTCTGCTTCAAGGAGCTCGGCCAGTAGGTGTCTAATTGTAAAGTAAGAACGTACGTTGAACTGAATCACCTTAAACGTGATTTAATGGTTTCGTCTTAGCAAAGTTAATGTCGGGGGAGGAGTTTGGATTAAAGCCCGTGATAGTGGTGCCATCAGTGGATGTGTGTTTGTAGGTGCTACGGACCCGTTTCCTGGAGGGGGAGGAAGAGATGGATCTGTTTTTATGTTCTTTGGTCTGTCCGTTAGAAGTTGGGGTAGTTTTAGGTTTGAGTGGATTTTGTCTGGAGGAGGTGGAGTTGGACCTGGATGAGGTTTTGGTTGTGGTGGAGTGGGCGAAGGTGGATGCAGAGGAAGTGGAAGTTTTGGTAAGCTGTGAGGAAGTGGAAGCTTTGGAAGGGGATGAAGTGGGTAAGGAAGTGGGGGGAGGGGTGGTCGTAGCAGTAGCAGTAGGGGTGTTGGTGGGAGGTGTAGAAGTAGTGAAGAGAGGTAGTGGAGGAGGAGAGCTGGTGGGAGTAGGAAGTGGGGGGGTGGGAGAGAGGAAGGAGGGAGAGGTTGTAGGAGGCTTGGAAGAGAAGCAGGAAGGAGGGATAATTAAAGAGGGAAGATTGTTAGCAGACAAGATTAGGTTAAGGACATGTGAGTAGTCTGATTGGTAAGCTTGTGAGATTACCATCGCAGAGTGGGCAGCAGTGGCAAGTTGACAGTTGTTCAACCTTTGGACGAAGACCTACTTCGACTAGTGGATGGTACCACTATGACCCCGCCTCCATCTGCTTCACGTCACCTCACTACAGTATATAAGCCACGTCTACGGCCCTATGCTGTACATTCTACAAGATTGATGGACTGAACACATCGACTCCAGGTTGAGGGACTGATTACCTCATTCTCCTCCTCTCCTTACGCCTTCCTCTTTGTATTGGACTGATGAAGCCACTGTGTGGCGAAACGTTTCCTGAATAAAGATTCCCATGTGCTGCATAAGTGTCTCAATCTCTCCAGCTCTATACATCACTAGTGAGGCCTCATTTAGATTATGCTGCTCAGTTTTGGTCCCCTTACTACAGGATGGACATAGACTCATTAGAGAACATACAGAGAAGAATGACTAAAATGATTTACTGTGTAAGGAACCTCCCGTATGAAGATAGACTTAAAGCCTTAAATCTCCACTCTCTGGAGAGGCGTAGAATGAGGGGAGATATCATTGAAGTGTATAAGTGGATGACGGGCATAAACAAGGGAGACATTAATAAAGTACTGAGGGTGTCGAACCAGGTAAGAACCAGGAATAATGGATTTAAGTTGGATAAATTTAGATTTAGAAAGGACATAGGTAAGTACTGGTTTTCTAACAGAGTTGTAGATGCGTGGAACAGTCTTCCCAGTGGGGTGATAGAGGTTAGGACCTTGGGTAGCTTTAAGAAGAGACTGGACAAATATATGAGTGGGAGGGGCTGGGTTTGATTGGTGTCAAGGGGTACGGGAGTTATTTCTTGAGTAGCTTTAGGTAGATGTCGTTTTGATAAGGACCTGCCTCGTATGGGCCAGTAGGCCTTCTGCAGTGTTCCTACGTTCTTATGTTCTAGAATTACCGACAATATGTAAAGTAAAAGGACACAAGTGCGACTAATGTGGCATTTTATGTTACCCAAGTTATTGCTTTTATATCGGAAATATAAACACACATGCAGTATAATGTGATCCTTTATTGACTACGTTTCGCCCACACAGTGGGCTTTTTCAAGTCGCAAACAGATCTACTTTTCCATTGTGTCAGTATTTTATACCATTTATTTCCAGCTTTTATGCTGCTGCTGCTGCTGCTGCTGCT